>NC_053028.1:254046826-254064441 GCF_003073215.2 Triticum urartu | reverse complement strand
CCGTCGCGAGCATTTAACTTTCCATATCGCTCCATTTCAAAGTGGCTATCAAGCACTGCTCAGACGCGAAGCTTTCGCTCACTTTAACGCAATACCACACCACGCCTCCCTCACACTCAAGATGCCCGGTCCACGTGGCATCATTACAGTACACAGAAATATCAAGCGATCTCTGCGCGCCGAAGAGAGTGAGGCTGCCTTGGCCACCGCACACTAAAGGCGCCCGGACAAACGAAAGCATCCAATAGGTCGTCAAGACCTCAGATACAACTAATCAAGTCCGGCGCCGCTATTTATACGGAAATAAGTGGTCACACCCCTATTTGTCAATACAAGGGGCTCAACGCGCGCAGACAAGTGGCAATTTCTTATCATCTTGAATTATACATGGTTTCTTTAAAAACTATCCTTTTGCACGACAACTTTTTCACTTAACTTCCTCTCTTTTATAGATGATCATCGTGCTACACCCGTCCAGGACACGGCACAACGGAGACACAGGCGCAGACGTGCAGCAGGGACCCGCTCCAAGGATTCTTTTTAGATTAAGACCCTGCGTAAACCTTTTTTACTGTCTCTTGTTGATACATATCCACCGTTGAGAAGGATGCTGACGTCTTGGCATGTGGCCACGCCAGAACAATGCACGTACCTGGACACACGGGGCTTCTTACAAAGGCCACTATTTAGGCCCGGTTTATACCACAAAAACCGAATACCTTAGGGAGTGTTCGGCATCGCGAGTTTGGACCTATATGCATCAGCTCCGAATCATTGTCTTTGGTCAAATGTTGGGTTTGCCCGGCTCCTGTGTTTTGGTGCCTTACGTTCCGCTTTGCCGGCTAAGGTAGCACCAGGAGAACTACTGCGATTGTGCCCCGGTTCATCCGGACGAGCACCTCAGTAGAGAAAGCCGAAAACTGACTGTCATGATATGGCGTGAGACTGGTCAACCACTCGATGACCTGTGGGAATGTTAGAATTCCTCCGCCTTAACGAAGGGCCGTTTTCCGGCCAGGCATGTACGCACCTCGGAATCGGGATAGTGCGGTGCCACCAGGGGCTATCTAGTAGCCCCACTGTGAAACTCCTATGGCTAAGTGAAAGTGCTAAAGCATTATAGTCCGGTTGCCTCGCTCGCTCCGCTATCACCTCCTTAATAGGACCAAGACGTTGGGTTAAGTGTGAACGCGTGTTTTTGCGAGCACCTCCGCATTATATGCGTGGGGGTTGAAGCCAACGACTGTAATCTTTTAGGTTATACGCATGTATACATAAACGGCCGCCCATGAGGCATCATATTACTTTCAGGCAAAAGTATAAAAATAGCCTTCTAAAAATTCATAAAAGCATTTCGCTTACAATGAGATTACATGTCACTCAAACATAATATTTTTTGAGCACTGGGTCTCTATCAAGCGGGCACCCTCAAGAACTTCTTCAAAGTAGTGCTCAGCAGCCTTTCGACCTATAGCCGAATCCCACGCTGCAACATTGGTAGCATCCATCTCCGCCCAGTATGCCTTAACACGGGCAAAGGCCATCCGTGCGCCCTCTATGCACGCCGACCTCCTCATCGCATCAATGCGCGGCACCACGTCAAGGACCTGCTGCACCAAGCCGAAATAGCTGCTCGGTTTTGACCTTTCTGGCCATAGCTGATCCACAACAGACCTCATGGAGAGTCCGGACAACCTATTTAGTTCGGCCCATTCGGCTAATTGGTCAGTCAATGAAAGTGGACGCTCGGGAGAATGGAATTGTCTCCAAAACAGCTGGTCTACTTCGCGGTCCGTCTGACCCTGGAAGTACCTGGCCGCATCGGCAGCGCTTGCCGTCAAATCCATATACACATCCTCCGAACTCCACAGCCGATCCAGAGGGGCATACCGTGGATCTCCGAATTTCCTCCACAACATAAAGGATTTCCCAGCTACAATATCCCCGGCTTCCCGCAGCTCCTCCTTCTTTGCCCTCATAGCAGAGCGGAGATCCTTTTTCGTCGCAGCAGCCTTCTGAAGGTCTGATGCCTTCGCTTGGTTTTCCTTTTCAAGAACCCGGCAACGGTCAACGGCAGCTTTTAATTCTATAGCCATCTTGGCCATCTTGTCTCAGGTCTCGCCATGCGCGGCCTTCTCGGCTTGCAACTCTTCGGCCGCCTTCATAGCAGCCGCATTACCCAACCTCGCTTGTTCCTTGGCTCGGGCAAGTTCTGCCCGTAAGGCTTCAACAGTGGCAGCTCCATCTGCAGTCACAACATATTAAAGATACTGGCATCATGCTGCTCTTCCTATGTGACGTTTACCAGATAATGACACTTAACCTGCGCCTCGTCAAGCCTTTTGTTAACAAGCTCGATGTCAGCGTCTGCCGCATCCAACTGCCGTTCTAAATGGGCAAACTCGCTAGTCCGGCTAGCCACCGGAGCTTCCATCACCTGCACATAGATGCAGTATGGTTATTACCTGGGAATATGATCCTCTATTCGTCGTCGTTTTCGACGACAACCAGAGTCTCAGGGGCTACTATCTACACAGGGCACACCTAGCATGTGCAGGACTATCATACATTCTTTTACGTACCTCAAAGCCTGTCAGTTGACTTATAAAAGATTCATGCAATCCGCTTTCGGCGGACGATATTCTCTCCATCACCGTGTTCATCGGCACACGGTGTTCATCTGAGATGGCCGCTCGCCCCACCAACTCCCTTAGAACATCCGATCGCACACCAGACGGTGCCGGACTCTTTTGTCTGCTCTCTTCGGGAGCCGGACACTGGGAGCTTCGGGGGTCAATGGGATTACCTTCTGGCCTCACCGGACTCGGAGAGGCCCTCCACGATGACACTTCAGGGTCGCCCACCTCTGGTGCGGAGGAGTTCGGAGGAGGCGTTTCGCTCTCCATCATCTCTGGAAGAAGATCCCCCGAAGACGAGCTCATTTGAGAGGGGCTAAGGACCGAACTGCAAAAATATATGCGGTGGTTATTTTCTCAGAAGAAAAAGATGGCATATCTGTACCATTAAAAGTATTTCGGGTCACTTACGACTCGCGGGAGAATTGACCCCCCCGCGGACTTTGTGCGGCAACAACGCCCCCCGATGTAGGACCCTCTGTGGGAGACTTCTTCTCCCGTTTGGGAGCTTCGGCTTCCGAATCCTCGGGTGCAGTCCTTTTCCTCTTCTGGTCGCCTCCCTTGATGGAGACGCTCGCTCCCTCGGCTAGAGTGGGCAGCGTTGGGGGCCCGCGTCCGCCCGCATTATCCTCCACAGTGTCTTCCTTCAAGGGCGCCGGGCAAGGTGCGGTCTGGAGCATCTTTTCCAATACCGGATTTTCCAAACCCTCTGGGAGGGGGGCCGAGCACTGAATCAACTTCGCCTTTGTTAGCCAGCCCTGGTCAAAAAGCAAACTTTCAGAAATAACTTCGTAACGAAGAGAGATGTTCGGCCGGAAGATGCCTTACCTCATCGGCGGCGCGGTTACTACTCAGGCCCATGTCCTCGGTGATCTTCGGACACTCCACTTGAGGTCCGAAGAATGACTTGTACATCTCCTCGTGCGTCAGACCGAGGAAATTTTGAATGGCACGCGGTCCCTCGGGATTGAACTCCCAAAGGCGAAGAGGCCGGCATTTGCAAGGCTGGGCTTGACGGACCAGCATAACCTGTATTACCGCAACCAAACTGAAATCTCCATTGAAGAGATGTCGAATGCGACTTTGCAGTATAGGCACGTCCTTGGCTGGCCCCCAGCTCAGACCTCTGTTGATCCATGACATCAGCTATTGTGGGGGGCCCAGGCGGAAAACAGGGGGAGCCGCCCACTTGGCACTTCTAGGAGCCGTGACGTAGATCCACTCTTGCTGCCACAATTCAGACACCTCTGGGATGGAACCTTTGGGCCACTGAGCTCCCGTCATCTTGCGTATTGAGGCACCTCCATACGCTGCATGTTGCCCCTCGATCATCTTCGGCTTCACTTCAAAGGTCTTGAGCCATAGGCCAAAGTGAGGGGTAACCCGGAGGAAGGCCTCACACACAACAATAAATGTCGTGATATGAAGAAAGGAGTTCAGAGCTAGATCATGAAAGTCTAGCCCATAGTAAAACATCAAACCCCTTACGAAAGGATCCAGAGCGAGGCCCAGGCCTCGGAGGAAGTGGGAGACGAACACGACGTTTTCGTTAGGTTCGAGGGTGGGGACGGCCTGCCCTCGGGGAGGCAGCTGATGCAAAATCTCGGCGGTCAGATATCTAGCCTCCCTCAACCTTTTGATGTCTTCTTCAGTGACGGAGGAAGGCACCCATCGGCCTTGAAGGCTAGATCTGGACATGATTGAAGTTTGGAGCACCTGACCTGAACTTCGGGCGTTTTGAGCATGAGGTGGGGGAAGGATTCGATTGAGCACGGGAGGGAAAAATAAAGGCCTTGTCCCCTTTATAAAGAGGGTGAATATCAAGCGTCCTCTCCGTGTCCGTTTGGACTTGCCTATAATCTAGGAGTCCTAGAAGCGGTTGGGTTACCCACGCCCGTATTGATGAGAATCCCGGAATAAGGGGACACGATCTCTGCTTTAACAAGACGTGCCAAGGAAGCCGCCTCGCACGACGCGCCGAGGTGGAATAATGAAACGACTCGGATAAAGGCTTGGCCGTGGTGTGTCACGCTATGGAATACGTCAGCAGATTAGATTGGTGTAAATATTATTCTCTCTATGGCAATATGTGGAAACTTATTTTACAGAGCCGGACACTATCTTTGTGTTCAAAGTCTTCTATGAAGTACTTGGAGGAGGAACCCACCTTGCAATGCCGAAGACAATCTGCGCGCCAGACTCGTCATCATTGAGGCCTGGTTCAGGGGCTACTGAGGGAGTCTTGGATTAGGGGGTGTTCGGATAGCCGGACTATACCTTCAGCCGGACTCCTGGGCTATGAAGATACAAGATTGAAGACTCCGTCCCGTGTCCGGAAGGGACTTTCCTTGGCGTGGAAGGCAAGCTTGGCGATATGGATATGAAGATCTCCTACCATTATAACCGACTCTATGTAACCCTAACCCTATCCGGTGTCTATATAAACCGGAGGGTTTTAGTCCGTAGGACAACATACACATCAACAATCATACCATAGGCTAGCTTCTAGGGTTTAGCCTCTTCGATCTCGTGGTAGATCTACTCTTGTACTACCCATATGATCAATATTAATCAAGCAGGACGTAGGGTTTTACCTCCATCGAGAGGGCCCAAACCTGGGTAAAACTTCGTGTCCCTTGCCTCCTGTTACCATCCGGCCTAGACGCACAGTTCGGGACCCCCTACCCGAGATCCTCCAGTTTTGACACCGACACTTGCCATGGGAGAAGTGCTTAGCTTTGGGTTCGATCTTGCAGTGTCCTTTCCCAGTGACAGAAGGGGCAGCAAGGCACGTATTGCATCGTTGCCATCGAGGATAACAAGATGGGGTTTATTTCATATTGCATGAATTTATCTCTCTACATCATGTCATCTTGCTTAAAGTGTTACTCTGTTTTTAACTTAATACTCTAGATGCATGCTGGATAGCGGTCGATGAGTGGAGTAATAGTAGTAGATGCAGAATCGTTTCGGTCTACTTGTCACGGACGTGATGCCTATATACATGATCATGCCTAGATATTCACATAACTATGCTCAATTCTGTCAGTTGCTCAACATTAATTTGTTCACCCACCGTAGAATACTTATGCTCTTGAGAGAAGCCACTAGTGAAACCTATGGCCCCCGGGTCTATTCTCATCATATCAATCTCCATCACTTTGATCTTGCTTTGCTTTTTTACTTTGCCTTTTACTTTTCACTTTGCATCTCTATACCAAAAATACCAAAAATATTATATCTATCAGATCTCACTCCCGTAAGTGACTGTGAAGGGATTGACAACCCCTAATCACGTTGGATGCAAGTAGCTATCGTTTTGTGCAGGTACGAGGGACTTGAGCGTGGCCTCCTACTTGATTGATTCCTTGGTTCTCAAAAACTGAGGGAAATACTTACGCTACTCTGCTGCATTATCCCTTCCTCTTCGGGGAAATCCAACGCAAGCTCAAGAGGTAGCAAGAAGAATTTCTGGTGCCGTTGCCGGGGAGTCTACGCAAAAAGTCAACATACCAAGTACCCATCACAATCCCTATCTCTCGCATTACATTAGTTGCCATTTGCCTCTCATTTTCCTCTCCCCCACTTCACCCTTGCCGTTTTATTCGCCCTCTCTTTCCCAATCTCCTTCTCCTTCTCCGCCTCTCTTTTCTGTTTGCCTTTTTCTCGCTTGCCTTTTTGTTTGCTCGTGTGTTGGATTGCTTATTTGTCGCGATGGCTCAAGATACTACCAAATTATGTGACTTCACCAATACCAATAATAATGATTTCCTTAGCACTCCGATTGCTCCTCTTGCCAATACTGAATCTTGTGAAATCAATACTGCTTTGCTGAATCTTGTTATGAAAGATCAATTTGCTAGCCTTCCTAGTGAAGATGCCGCTACTCATCTAAGTAGCTTCGTTGATTTATGTGATATGCAAAAGAAAAAAGATGTCGATAATGATGTCGTTAAATTGAAGCTATCTCCTTTTTCGCTTAGAGATCGTGCTAAAGCTTGGTTTTCGTCTTTTCCTAAAAATAGTATTGATTCTTGGAACAAGTGCAAAGATGCTTTTATCTCTGAGTATTTCCCTCCCGCTAAGATCATCTCCCTTAGAAACGATATTATGAACTTTAAGCAACTTGATCATGAACATGTTGCACAAGCATGGGAGAGAATGAAATTAATGATACGTAATTGCCCTACTCATGGTTTGAATTTGTGGATGATTATACAAAAATTGTATGCTGGATTTAATTTTGCTTCTAGAAATCTTTTAGATTCGGCCGCGGGAGTCACTTTTATGGAAATCACTTTATGATATGCTACTAAACTCCTAGATAATATTATGGTTAATTATTCTCAATGGCATACTGAAATATCTTCTAATGAAAAAGTGCATGAGATAGAAGAAATCAATGTTTTGAGTGGAAAGATGGATGAACTTATGAAATTATTTGCTACTAAGAGTGTTTCTTCTGATCCTGATGATATGCCTTTGTCTACTTTGATTGAGAATAACAATGAATCTACGGATGTGAATTTTGTTGGTAGGAATAATTTTGGTAACAACGCTTATAGAGGGAATTTTAATCCTAGGCCATATCCTAGTAATCCTTCTAATAATTATGGGAATTCCTACAACAACTCTTATGGAAATTATAATAAGATGCCCTCTGAATTTGAGAATAGTGTTAAAGAGTTTATGAATTCACAAAAGAATTTTAATGCTTTGCTTGAAGAGAAATTGCTTAAAGTTGATGATTTGGCTAGGAACGTTGATAGAATTTCTCTTGAGGTTGATTCTTTAAAGCTTAGATCTATTCCTCCTAAGCATGATATCAATGAGTCTCTCAAAGCCATGAGAATTTCCATTGATGAGTGCAAGGAAAGAACCGCTAGGATGCGTGCTTCCAAAGATGCCTTTATTAAAGCGTGTTCTTCCAATTCCTATGAAAATCAAGATGAAGATCTAAAAGTTATTGATGTGTCTCCTATTAAATCTTTGTTTTGCAATATGAATCTTGATGAAACTGAATATGATCTTCCTTTACCTAGAAGGCGTTCTAAAAATTCGGAGTATTTAGATCTTTATGATGAAATTGATGAAAGTGGGATTGAAAGAAATAAAAATCTAGATGTTGCTAAACCCACTATATTGGATTTCAAGGAATTTAATTATGAAAGTTGCTCTTTAATTGATTGTATTTCCTTGTTGCAATCCGTGCTAAATTCTCCACATGCTTATAGTCAAAAGAAAGCCTTCACCGAACATATTGTTGATGCCTTGATGCAATCTTATGAAGAAAAACTTGAGTTGAAAGTTTCTATCCCTAGAAAACTCTATGATGAGTGGGAACCAACTATTAAAATTAAAATTAAAGATCATGAGTTTTATGCTTTGTGTGATTTGGGTGCTAGTGTCTCCACTATTCCCAAAACTTTGTGTGATTTGCTAGATTTCCGCGTAATTTTGATGATTGCTCTCTAAACTTGCATCTTGTGGATTCTACTATTAAGAAACCTATGGGAAGGATTAATGATGTTCTTATTGTTGCAAATAGGAATTATGTGCCCGTAGATTTCATTGTTCTTGATATAGATTGCAATCCTTCTTGCCCTATTATTCTTGGTAGACCTTTCCTTAGAAACGGTTGGTGCGATTATTGATATGAAGGAAGGGAATATTAGATTTCAATTTCCATTAAAAAAGGGCATGGAACACTTTCCAAGAAAGAAAATAAAATTTCCCATATGAAACTATCATGAGAGCACTTATGGATTGCCTACCAAAGATGGCAATACCTAGATCTATCCTCGCTTTTATGCCTAGCTAGGGGCGTTAAACGATAGCGCTTGTTGGGAGGCAACCCAATTTTATTTTTATTCCTTGCTTTTTTTCCTTGTTTAGTAATAAATAAATTATTTAGCCTCTGTTTTGGTTGTGTTTTTTGTGTTTAATTAGTGTTTGTGCCAAGTAGAACCGTTGGGAAGACTTGGGGAAAGTCTTGTTGAACTTGCTGTAAAAACAGAAACTTTAGCGCTCACGAGAACTGCTGTCATTTTTATTTGAAGAGTGATATTTAGTTAATTATTTTTGCAGATGATTAATAGATAAATTCCTCACGTCCAGCAATTTATTTTAGAATTTTTGGGGTTCCAGATCTTGCGCTAGCTACAGATTACTACAGACTGTTCTGTTTTTGACAGATTCTGTTTTTCGTGTGTTGTTTGCTTATTTTGATGAATCTATGGCTAGTAAAATAGTTTATAATCCATAGAGAAGTTGGAATACAGTAGGTTTAACACCAATATAAATAAAGAATGAGTTCATTACAGTACCTTGAAGTGGTCTTTTGTTTTCTTTCTCTAACGGAGCTCACGAGATTTCTATTGAGTTTTGTGTTGTGAAGTTTTCAAGTTTTGGGTGAATTCTTTTGATGGATTATGGAACAAGGAGTGAGCAAGAGCCTAAGCTTGGGGATGCCCATGGCACCCCCAAGATAATCCAAGGACACCAAAAAGTCAAAGCTTGGGGATGCCCCGGAAGGCATCCCCTCTTTCGTCCACTTCCATCGGTAATTTACTTGGAGCTATATTTTTATTCACCAACATGATATGTGTTTTGCTTGGAGCGTCTTGTATTATTTGTGTCTTTTTGTTTTAGTGTGCCACAATCATCCTTGCTGTACACACCTTTTGAGAGAGCCATACATGAATTATAATTTGATAGAATACTCTATGTGCTTCACTTATATCTTTTGAGCTATGTAGTTTTGCTCTATGTGCTTCACTTATATCTTTTGAGCGTTATAATTTTGCTCTATGTGCTTCACTTAGATATTTTTAGAGCACGGTGGTGGATTTGTTTTAAAGAAACTATTGATCTCTCATGCTTCACTTAAATTATTTTGAGAGTCTTAATAGCATGGTAATTTGCTTAATAATAATATGCTTGGTATTCAAGATTTGTGAAACTTTCTTTTGAGTGTGTTGAATACTAAGAAAAGATTGAAGCATGATAATTGTTTTGAGATATGGAGGTGATAATATTAAAGTCATGCTAGTTGAGTAGTTGTGAATTTAAAGAATACTTGTGTTAAAGTTTGTGATTCCCGTAGCATGCACGTATGGTGAACCGTTATGTGATGAAGTCGGAGCATGATTTATTTATTGATTGTCTTCCTTATGAGTGGCGGTCGGGGACGAGCGATGGTCTTTTCCTACCAATCTATCCCCCTAGGAGCATGCGCGTAATACTTTGCTTTGATAACTTCTAGATTTTTGCAATAAGTATATGAGTTCTTTATGACTAATGTTGAGTCCATGGATTATATGCACTTTTTCCCATCCTTCCACCATTTGCTAGCCTCTCTAATACCGCGCACTTTCGCCGGTATCATACACCCACCATATACCTTCCTCAAAACAGCCACCATACCTACCTATCATGGCATTTCCATAGCCATTCCGAGATATATTGCCATGCAACTTTCCACCGTTCCGTTTATTATGGACACGCTCCATCATTGTCATATTGCTAGCATGATCATGTAGTTGACATCGTATTTGTGGCAAAGCCACCATTCATAATTCTTTCATACATGTCACTCTTGATTCATTGCATATCCCGGTACACCGCCGGAGGCATTCATATAGAGTCATATTTTGTTCTAAGTATCGAGTTGTTGAGTTGTAAGAAAAATAAAAGTGTGATGATCATCATTTTTAGAGCATTGTCCCAAGTGAGGAAAGAATGATGGAGACTATGATTCCCCCCATAAGTCGGGATGAGACTCCGGACAAAAAAAGGCCATAAAAAAGAGAAAAGGCCCAAATAATAAAAAATGAGAGAAAAAGAGAGAAGGGACAATGTTACTATCCTTTTACCACACTTGTGCTTCAAAGTAGCACCATGATCTTCATGATAGAGAGTCTCTCGTTATGTCACTTTCATATACTAGTGGGAATTTTACATTATAGAACTTGGCTTGTATATTCCAATGATGGGCTTCCTCAAAATGCCCTAGGTCTTCGTGAGCAAGCAAGTTGGATGCACACCCACTTAGTTTCTTTTGATGAGCTTTCATATACTTATAGCTCTAGTGCATCCGTTGCATGGCAATCCCTACTCACTCACATTGATATCTATTGATGGGCATCTCCATAGCCCGTTGATACGCCTAGTTGATGTGAGACTATCTTCCCCTCTTTTTGTCTTCTCCACAACCACCATTCTATTCCACCTATAGTGCTATATCCATGGCTCACGCTCATGTATTGCATGAAGATTGAAAAAGTTTTGAAAAAGTTAGAGTATGAAACAATTGCTTGGCTTGTCATCGGGGTTGTGCATGATTTAAATACTTTGTGTGGTGAAGATAGAGCATAGCCAGACTATATGATTTTGTAGGGATAACTTTCTTTGGCCATGTTATTTTGAGAAGACATAATTGCTTTGTTAGTATGCTTGAAGTATTATTATTTTTATGTCAATATAAACTTTTGTCTTGAATCTTTCGAATCTGAATATTCATACACAATTAAGAAAGATTTGCATTGAAATTATGCCAAGTAGCACTCCACAATCAAAATTCTCTTTTTATCATTTACCTACCTCGAGGACGAGCAGGAATTAAGCTTGGGGATGCCTGATACGTCTCCAACGTATCTATAATTTTTTGATTGCTCCATGCTATATTATCTACTGTTTTGGACTATATTGGGCTTTATTTTCCACTTTTATATTATTTTTGGGACTAAGCCTATTAACCGGAGGACCAAGCCCAGAATTGCTGTTTTTTTGCCTATTTTAGTGTTTCGAAGAAACGGAATATCAAACGGAGTCCAAACGGAATAAACCTTTCTGGAAATGTGATTTTCTTCCCGAATATGACCCAGGAGACTTGGACCCTACGCCAAGGCATCAGAGAGGCAGTCACGAGGGTGGGGGCGCCCCCCTAGGGCACGCCCCTGCCTAGTGGGCCCCTCGGAGCTCCACCGACGTACTTCTTCCTCCTATATATACCTACGTACCCCCAAACGAACAGACACGGAGCCAAAAACCTAATTCCACCGCCGCAACTTTCTGTATCCACGAGATCCCATCTTGGGGCCTGTTTCGGAGCTCCGCCGGAGAGGGCCATTGTCGGTGTCAAAACCGGCGGATCTCGGGTAGGGGGTCCCGAACTGTGCGTCTAGGCCGGATGGTAACAGGAGACAAGGGACACAATGTTTTACCCAGGTTCGGGGCCCTCTTGATGGAGGTAAAACCCTACGTCCTGCTTGATTAATATTGATGATATGGGTAGTACAAGAGTAGATCTACCACGAGATCAAGGAGGCTAAACCCTAAAAGCTAGCCTATGGTATGATTGTTGTATGATGAAGTTGTCCTACGGACTAAAACCCTCCGGTTTATATAGACACCGGAGAGGGTTAGGGTTACACAAAGTCGGTTACAATGGTAGGAGATCTTGAATATCCGCATCGCCAAGCTTGCCTTCCACGCCAAGGAAAGTCCCATCCGGACACGGGACGGAGTCTTCAATCTTGTATCTTCATAGTCCTGGAGTCCAGCTGAAGGTATAGTCCGGCTACCCGGACACCCCCTAATCCAGGACTCCCTCAGTAGCCCCCGAACCAGGCTTCAATGACGACGAGTCCGGCGCGCAGATTGTCTTCGGCATTGCAAGGCGGGTTCTTCTCCAAATTCCGTGTACCTGCTGAATAATGTCCGATTTTCGTAATGTAGCGCACCTTGGCTTCCACGCCCAATAATGGCCGTCTTCCACGTGTCAAACGAATGTCGAAAAGTCGGGGTGTTTTTACATTCACACCCCTAGCCGCATAAACGAGCCACCTATTTAATGGGATGGGGATTCAGATCCAAACCACACCTTCTCCTCTCCGCGAGTAATCATCAGAGCGCCTCCAGCAAAGGTCATTCCAACATGGCCAGCCGTCGCAGCTCCTCCTCTCGCCCTTCCAGTCCTAAACCTGGAGACTGGGAGAGGTGCTCCATCCCGCACAGCGAGCTAGTGTCGCTTCAGGCCAAGGGATTTCTCCCTCAGGCCTATATGGTCCCGGTCCGAGCCGGACTCGCCACCTATAATGGCGGAGAGCAAGCGGAGAGCACCCCCAGTCCCTCCAAAGGAGAGCGGGTGTGCCTCGTCCCTTATCTAGTAAGAGGACTTGGATTTCCAATCCATCCATTTCTCCGTGGGCTTCTGGAGTTCTACGGCCTCCAGCTGCACGATCTCACGCCCGCCTCTATATTGCATATCGCGGGCTTCGTCGCTCTTTGCGAGCTATTCTTGGGTGTTGAGGCTCATTTCGCTGTGGAAGAGATTATTCTGTCTGGTGCCCTGCTCTCAAGAGGGGTCTATATATCAAGTGGGCGGAGCCGAAGTGTGGCGTATCGCCGGGACCGGATATCTATCCGGAACCCCAAAGAAGGCGTCCGTGGACTAGCCTTCGGAATGGTTTTATATAGATGATGTCCCGCTACCGGACCCTATCCGGGTCGGTCTCCCCGAATCCAACAGTGCTCCCTTAAAGAAACGCCTAAGCTGGCATCCGCAGAGCTCTCAGAGAGAAAGCGACAGGGACGTCCTTCACCTGATGGGCCGGATAAGACTATTGGCTCATTCCGGACTAACCATGATTGGAGTCATGGCCGCATGCATTATGCGGGGGGTGCAGCCGCTTCAATATAGAGGCCACCCCATGTGGGATTTTAACGGGGAGGATGACGCCACCCGTTATGGTCGTAAGGGGCCAGCCTCAGCTGCCGTGCTAGTAAAGATCTTATCCTCTTTATACAAGGGAGAAGAGGAGGAATTCCTCCGCGTCAACCCGCAGGGCGGATTTAGTATGTACAACCCCCCGAGTTGGGTAAGTGAACAATTGTGCCTGCCCATCCGCTTTATATTCCCATGATTAAATATGTAGTCCAATGATTTCAACGCAGGAACTGCGTCAGGAAGTAAAGGATATAAACAGCCGTCCCCCACAACCCGAGGATCCAGAATGGTCCCTCGATCCGGACTCCGAAGAGGATCCGGATATATCGGTGGAGTTGATTGACGGGGTGTTTCATCAGTTAAGCAAGGACAATACCTTGGTGGCCATTACGGCTGATTACCCAGGGTTAATCCTGGCCTCCCAGGTAACAGAGAGCGGAGTCTCATCTCTTTGAGAAGGAATCCATTCTCACGCATTTCAGTTTTCCTGACCGTGTTTTGCAGGGGAGGTTTCCAAGGCGCGAGGCCGAACCTGCGGTGGCTAGCCAACGAGGGGCCGTAGGGCCCCGTGGGGCAAAAAGGAATGTAGTCCGGACTGGGACGCCGGCGCAAAGGTATAGCGCATCCTCTTTTTCCCTAGTGTTATTTCTTCAGGGCATATTAACGTTCGTGCTATCTTCAGGCGAAGAGACCTCGCCGGACTACATCCGGAGAGGTTGCCAACCGCGCCTCCACCAGCCAGGCTCCAACGCCTGGCCCGGAAGCGGGAGCGAACACGAGGCGCGCACCGGACGCTCCTCCGACAGAGGATGCGGACAGGCTGTCTGCCACCAATTCCGAGGTGGAGAGTGCCATGAACCACAGGCGTCGCCGGACAGTTCTTCGCGACGCTTGTTTCTCCCGAGAGGCATTAGATGCCTTCAATTCGGGAGATGCGTACCTCCGTGCCGCTCAAAATGGTTTAACCAGAGCCACGGAGCAATATGTAAAAGACATACGGGTAAGAAAATTTTGGTAAATATATATGTATATACCAGTAGCCCCCGAGACTTGAAACAGTTAGAGTAACTGGTTTAAGGATCATTTGTTATGCAGGTTCTTACAGAGAAGAATACCGTACTGTCCCAGGAGCTGAAAGAGTGCAAAGCCCAACTGGAGACCACACTAGCCGCGGCAGGGGAGCCTAAAGAGACCCCCTCTGGTAAGATACACTTCGAAAGATTAATATCTTGCAAAGTGCGGCGTGGGTATGAATCTGCCAAATCATATTGCAGATGGCGCCGGAATGGATCCAGAGAGGCAACAACTCTTACGCCGGCTAAAGGCCGGTGAGAGTATGTTGACAAGGGTGAGGCGGGAGAAGAATGAGCTTCAGGATGCCAACACCAAGCTGGACGTTGAGCTTAAAGATGTTCGTGGCCAGCTGTTGGACTCTACTAAGGAGAATCAACGGCTTCGATGCGGCATATTTAGTAAGTGCTTAAGCGAATCTTTGAAAGAAAAGAGTTCGGTGAGGAAGTCGACTAACAGAGTAATGTCTGTAGGTATGCTAACGGGTCATCCTGCAGAGGAGATGCCCGGTTCTACGGGTGACCTTCTTCCCGAGCTCTAGCAACTGCACGAGCGAGTTCGGCAGGCGATGCGAGGCGTTGCCCAAGCCTTATGGCCTTCCCACTCCATGCCCGAGGGCCTTGGAGAGCTTTCGGAGAAGCTTAAGGGAGCTCGGTGGCGCTTCCGGTTGTGGAAGATATCGGCCTGCCGACAAGGCGCTAGGGAGGCCTGGGCCATGGTGAAGACGCGGTACACGACGTCTGACCCAAACCACATGGCCGAGGTCGGACCTGTGGGGCCTGACAGGAAGGAGATCCCTGTAAGCTTAGTGTACGACCAAGTAGAATTGGCCGCAAAGTATTCCCAGCAGGACTGTAAGTTAGACAGCCTGTTAGATGGTATTGAAGAGGAATACAATCAGTCAGAGTGACTATGTAATTTTTAATTGACATGTGTAATGCCTTCTAGCCGGATTGTAGATCGTTTGTCGTTGCCGACCTTTTCGCTTCAACCTCAGGACCTGACGGTCCGGAGTGTGTCCGAATACCCTACCGGTTATGTAAGAACCGGGGTATGCATGGAGACCAGGCGTAGGGGTCATTAGTGCTTTATCAGACAAGTGCCCAACTAGTTATGTTATATTACATGGTTAGTAAGAAACATCTTCCAGAGAGAATAGTTCCGTTAGGGGTTCCTTTCTCTGGGAGGCATGCCCTAAAGTGCATGTCCGGACTGCAAACGCAGGAAAATCATCTGGGGGCATATATATAAATAAGTAAAAAGGTCATCTTTTAGTTCACCGACCGAATATTCCCTTAAGAACGCTAGCTTTCGGCTTCACCCAGTCTGAGGTACACATCCGGCTGATCCGGCAGTAACAATCGCAGAGGTGCTCCCTTTACCACCTAGCCGAACAATCGGGAACGTAGGGGTAAGCACAGGAGCCAGGCAACCCAGCTTGGCCAAAACTTAAGTCATATCGATGCATATAATGGTGAAGAAAAGGTACATGCGGAAGTTTGACACATGTGGTGGGCGTGAAGCCCGTATAAATAAGCTTCTGTTAAAGAAGCCCCCAGGTTTAATGAGCGCGAGTAGCACTCACTTGAGGAGCCTTTAAGGGCTATAAAAGAAGAGGGGAAGGAGAGAAATGTAAGACAGAAAATGTAAAAAATGGACAGAGGAAGGAGACAAACACAGAGTCCGGCGCTAGGCATAGAATCTTCGGAGACGGGCTGCGTTCCATGGGTTCGGCTCGAGTCGGTTATCCGACGCATCTCGCAGGCGGTATGCTCCACCAGTCAGGACTTGGTCGATTATGAAGGGACCTTCCCACTTGGGCTTCAGCTTGTCCTTTTTCTTGTCCGGCAGGCGTAGAACTAATTCGCCAACGTTGTAGTTTTTGGCCCGCACTTCTCTGCTTTGATATCTTCGAGCCTGCTGTTGATAGAATGCGGAACGGGCTTTTGCCACGTCGCGCTCCTCCTCTAAGGCGTCCAAACTGTCCTGCCGATCGAGCTCGGCTTCCCTTTCTTCGTACATGCGCACTCGAGGTGAGTCATGAATTATGTCGCATGGCAAGACTGCCTCTGCGCCGTACACCATAAAAAATGGTGTGTATCCGGTGGTGCGATTCGGCGTGGTCCGCAGCCCCCAGAGTACGGAGTCGAGCTCCTCTACCCAGTGCGTGTTAGATTCCTTGAGGGACCGCACTAATCTGGGTTTGATGCCGCTCATGATGAGACCATTTGCACGTTCGACCTGACCGTTAGTTTGTGGGTGATAGACGGAAGCATAATCGAGCTTGATGCCCATGTTTTTGCACCAGAGTTTTACCTCATCGGCCGTAAAGTTCATGCCGTTATCGGTGATGATGCTATGGGGGACGCCATAACGGTGTACGACCCCGAATATAAAGTCTATCACAGGTCCAGATTTGGCCGTCTTAACAGGCTTGGCTTCTATCCATTTGGTGAACTTATCCACCATGACCAGTAAGTATTTTTTCTTGTGGGTTCCGCCTTTAAGGGGTCCCACCATGTCAAGCCCCCAGACCGCGAAAGGCCAAGTGATGGGGATAGTTTGGAGGGCGGTGGGTGGCATATGGCTTTGGTTTGCAAAAAGCTGGCAACCGACGCATTTATGGACCAAGTCCTGAGCGTCCGCCCGGGCCGTCGGCCAATAAAAGCCTGTACGGAAAGCCTTGCTTACAAGGGACCGGGCTGCGGCGTGATGGCCACCGAGTCCGGCATGAATTTCAGCCAGCAGGTTCCGCCCTTCCTCTTCGGAGATGCACCTTTGAAGGACTCCGGTAGTGCTTTTCTTGTAAAGTTCTCCCTCATGGACTTTATAGGCTTTAGATCGCCGCACTATACAGCGTGCCTCGTTTTGGTCCTCTGGGAGTTCCTGCCTAGTAAGGTAGGCTAGGAATGGTTCTGTCCACGGGGCGATAACGGCCATTAGTACGTGGGCTGAGGTTGTTATTTCATTGGCAGAGCCTCCGATTATGTCAGATTGTTCGGCGTCGGACAGTGCGGTTGGGTCCGGGACTAATATTGCCATGTTCCCCTTCCCATACTACGGATGGCTTGAACAGCCTTTCCAGGAAGATGTTGGGGGGGGACCGCATCGCGTTTTGCGCCGATGCGTGCCAGGACGTCTGCCGCCTGATTGTTTTCTCGGGCTATATGGTGAAATTC
>NC_053028.1:254034117-254045826 GCF_003073215.2 Triticum urartu | reverse complement strand
CGGACTCCAACAATGCAGCCGAATATGAGGCCCTTTTACATGGTCTCCGGATGGCAGTATCCATGGGCATTCAACGCCTAGAGGTGCGCGGGGATTCGAACCTCGCGATATCCCAAATAAATGGAGACTTCGATGCCAAGGATCCAAAAATGGCAGCTTACCGCAACGCCGTCCTCAAAATGTCAGCTCGGTTTGAGGGGCTCGAATTTCACCATATAGCCCGAGAAAACAATCAGGCGGCAGACGTCCTGGCACGCATCGGCGCAAAACGCGATGCGGTCCCCCCCAACATCTTCTGAAAGGCTGTTCAAGCCATCCTAGTATGGGAAGGGGAACATGGCAATATTAGCCCGGACCCAACCGCACTGTCCGACGCCGAACAATCTGACATAATCGGAGGCTCTGCCAATGAAATAACAACCTCAGCCCACGTACTAATGGCCGTTATCGCCCGTGGACAGAACCATTCCTAGCCTACCTTACTAGGCAGGAACTCCCAGAGGACCAAAACGAGGCACGCTGTATAGTGCGGCGATCTAAAGCCTATAAAGTCCATGAGGGAGAACTTTACAAGAAAAGCACTACCGGAGTCCTTCAAAGGTGCATCTCCGAAGAGGAAGGGCGGAACCTGCTGGCTGAAATTCATGCCGGACTCGGTGGCCATCACGCCGCAGCCCGGTCCCTTGTAAGCAAGGCTTTCCGTACAGGCTTTTATTGGCCGACGGCCCGGGCGGACGCTCAGGACTTGGTCCAAAATGCGTCGGTTGCCAGCTTTTTGCAAACCAAAGCCATATGCCACCCACCGCCCTCCAAACTATCCCCATCACTTGGCCTTTCGCGGTCTGGGGGCTTGACATGGTGGGACCCCTTAAAGGCGGAACCCACAAGAAAAAATACTTACTGGTCATGGTGGATAAGTTCACCAAATGGATAGAAGCCAAGCCTGTTAAGACGGCCGAATCCGGACCTGTGATAGACTTTATATCCGGGGTCGTACACCGTTATGGCGTCCCCCACAGCATCATCACCTAAACGGCACGAACTTTACGGCCGATGAGGTAAAACTCTGGTGCAAAAACATGGGCATCAAGCTCGATTATGCTTCCGTCTATCACCCACAAACTAACGGTCAGGTCGAACGTGCAAATGGTCTATCATGAGCGGCATCAAACCCAGATTAGTGCGGTCCCTCAAGGAATCTAACACGCACTGGGTAGAGGAGCTCGACTCCGTACTCTGGGGGCTGCGGACCACGCCGAATCGCACCCACCGGATACACACCATTTTTTATGGTGTACGGCGCAGAGGCAGTCTTGCCCTGTGACATAATTCATGACTCACCTCGAGTGCGCATGTACGAAGAAAGAGCGAGCTCGATCGGCAGGACAGTTTGGACGCCTTAGAGGAGGAGCGCGACGTGGCAAAAGCCCGTTCCGCATTCTATCAACAGCAGGCTCGAAGATATCAAAGCAGAGAAGTGCGGGCCAAAAAGCTACAACGTTGGCGAATTAGTTCTACGCCTGCCGGACAAGAAAAAGGACAAGCTGAAGCCCAAGTGGGAAGGTCCCTTCATAATCGACCAAGTCCTGACTGGTGGAGCATACCGCCTGCGAGATGCGTCGGATAACCGACTCGAGCCGAACCCATGGAACGCAGCCCGTCTCCGAAGATTCTATGCCTAGCGCCGGACTCTGTGTTTGTCTCCTTCCTCTGTCCATTTTTTACATTTTCTGTCTTACATTTCTCTCCTTCCCCTCTTCTCTTTATAGCCCTTAAAGGCTCCTCAAGTGAACTACTCGCGCTCATTAAACCTGGGGGCTTCTTTAACAGAAGCTTATTTATACGGGCTTCACGCCCACCACATGTGTCAAACTTCCGCATGTACCTTTTCTTCACCATTATATGCATCGATATGACTTAAGTTTTGGCCAAGCTGGGTTGCCTGGCTCCTGTGCTTACCCCTACGTTCCCGATTGTTCGGCTAGGTGGTAAAGGGAGCACCTCTGCGATTGTTACTGCCGGATCAGCCGGATGTGTACCTCAGACTGGGTGAAGCCGAAAGCTAGCGTTCTTAAGGGAATATTCGGTCGGTGAACTAAAAGATGACCTTTTTTACTTATTTATATATATGCCCCTAGATGATTTTCCTACGTTTGCAGTCCGGACATGCACTTAAGCATGCCTCCTAGAGAACGGAACCCCTAACGAAACTATTCTCTCTGGAAGATGTTTCTTACTAACCATGTAATATAACATAACTAGTTGGGCACTTGTCTGATAAAGCACTAATGACCCCTACGCCTGGTCTCCATGCATACCCCCTTCTTACATAACCGGTAGGATATTCGGACACACTCCGGACCGTCAGGTCCTGCGGTGGCAGCGAAAAGGTCGGCAACAACAAACGATCTACAATCCGGCTAGAAGGCATTACACATGTCAATTAAAAATTACATAGTCACTCTGACTGATTGTATTCCTCTTCAATACCATCTAACAGGCTGTCTAACTTACAGTCCTGCTGGGAATACTTTGTCGACAATTCTACTTGACCATAAACTAAGCTAACAGGGATCTCCTTCCCGTCTGGCCCCACAGGTCCGACCTCGGCCATGTGGTTCGGGTCAGACTTCGTGTACCGCGTCTTCACCATGGCCCAGGCCTCCCTAGAGCCTTGTCGGCAGGCTGATATCTTCCACAACCGGAAGCGCCGCCGAGCTCCCTTAAGTTTCTCCGAAAGCTCTCCAAGACACTCGGGCATGGAGTGGGAAGGCCATAAGGCTTGGGCAACGCCTCGCATCGCCTGCCGAACTCACTCGTGCAGTTGCGAGAGCTCGGGAAGAAGGTCACCCGTAGAACTGGGCATCTCCTCCGCAGGACGACCCGTTAGCATACCTACATACATTACTCCGTTAGTCGACTTCCTCGCCGAACTCTTTTTTTTTCAAGATTCGCTTAAGCACTTACTAAATATGCCGCGTCGAAGCCCGCTGATTCTCCTTAGTGGAGTCCGACAGCTGGCCACAAACATCTTTAAGTTCAACGCCCAGCTTGGTGTTGGCATCCTGAAGATCATTCTTCTCCCGCCTCACCCTTGTCAGCATACTCTCACCGGCCTTTAGCCGGTGTAAGAGTTGTTGCCTCTCTGGATCCAGTCTGGCGCCATCTGCAATATGATTTGGCAGATTCATACCCACGCTGCACTTTGCAATATATTAATCTTTCGAAGTGTATCTTACCAGAGGGGGTCTCTTTAGGCTCCCCTGCCACGGCTAGTGCGGCCTCCAGTTGGGATTTGCACTCTTTCAGCTCCTGGGATAGTACGGTATTCTTCTCTGTAAGAACCTGCATAACAAATGATCCTTAAACCAGTTACTCTAACTGTTTCAAGTCTCGGGGGCTACTGGTATATACATATATATTTACCAAAATTTTCTTACCCGTATGTCTTTTACATATTGCTCCGTGGCTCTGGTTAAACCATTTTGAGCGGCACGGAGGTACGCATCTCTCGAATTGAAGGCATCTAATGCCTCTTGGGAGAAACAAGCGTCGCGAAGAACTATCCGGCGACGCCTGTGGTTCATGGCACTCTCCACCTCGGAATTGGTGGCAGACAGCCTGTCCGCATCCTCTGTTGGAGGAGCGTCCGGTGCACGCCTCGTGTTCGCTCCCGCTTCCGGGCCAGGTTGGAGCCTGGCTGGTGGAGGCGCGGTTGGCAACCTCTCCGGATGTAGTCCGGCGAGGTCTCTTCGTCCTGAAGATAGCACGAACGTTAATATGCCCTGAAGAATAACACCAGGGAAAAAGAGGATGCGCTATACCTTTGCGCTGGCATCCCAGTCCGGACTACATTCCTTTTTGCCCCACGGGCCCTGCGGCCCCTCGTTGGCTAGCCGCTGCAGGTTCGGCCTCCGCCTTGGAAACCTCCCCTGCAAAACATGGTCGTTGTCAGGAAAACTGAAATGCGTGAGAATGGATTCCTTCTCAAAGGGATGAGACTCCGCTCTCTGTTACCTGGGAGGCCGGGATTAACCCTGGGTAATCAGCCGTAATGGCCACCAAGGTATTGTCCTTGCTTAACTGATGAAACACCCCGTCAATCAACTCCACCGATATATCCGGATCCTCTTCGGAGTCCGGATCGAGGGACCGTTCTGGATCCTCGGGTTGTGGGGGACGGCTGTTTATATCCTTTACTTCCTGACGCAGTTCCTGCGTTGAAATCGTTGGACTACATATTTAATCATGGGAATATAAAGCGGATGGGCAGGCACAATTGTCACTTACCCAACTCGGGTTGTACATACTAAATCCGCCCTGCGGGTTGACGCGGAGGAATTCCTCCTCTTCTCCCTTGTACAAAGAGGATAAGATCTTTACTAGAGCGGCAGCTGAGGCTGGCCCCTTACGACCGTAACGGGTGGCGTCATCCTCCCCGTTAAAATCCCACATGGGGTGGCCTCTATATTGAAGCGGCTGCACCCCCCGCATAATGCATGCGGCCATGACTCCAATCATGGTTAGTCCGGAATGAGCCAATAGTCTTATCCGGCCCATCAGGTGAAGGACGTCCCTGTCGCTTTCTCTCTGAGAGCTCCGCGGACGCCAGCTCAAGGCGTTTCTTTAAGGGAGCACTGTTGAATTCGGGGAGACCGACCCGGATAGGGTCCGGTAGCGGGACATCATCTATATAAAACCATTCCGAAGGCCAGTCCTCGGACGCCTTCTTTGGGGTTCCGGATAGATATCTGGTCCCGGCTTGTACGCCACACTTCGGCTCCGCCCACTTGATATATAGACCCCTCTTGAGAGCGGGGCACCAGACAGAATAATCTCTTCCACAACGCAAAATGAGCCTCAACACCCAAGAATAGCTCGCAAAGAGCAACGAAGCCTGCGATATGCAATATAGAGGCGGGCGTGAGATCGTGCAGCTGGAGGCCATAGAACTCCAGAAGCCCACGGAGAAATGGATGGATTGGAAATCCAAGTCCTCTTACTAGATAAGGGACGAGGCACACCCGCTCTCCTTTGGAGGGACTGGGGGTGCTCTCCGCTTGCTCTCCGCCATTATAGGTGGCGAGTCCGGCTCGGACCGGGACCATATAGGCCTGAGGGAGAAATCCCTTGGCCTGAAGCGACACTAGCTCGCTGTGCGGGATGGAGCAGCTCTCCCAGTCTCTAGGTTTAGGACTGGAAGGGCGAGAGGAGGAGCTGCGATGGCTGGCCATGTTGGAATGAACCTTTGCTGGAGGCGCTCTGATGATTACTCGCGGAGAGGAGAAGGTGTGGTTTGGATCTAAATCCCCATTGTCGGTGTCAAAACCGGCGGATCTCGGGTAGGGGGTCCCGAACTGTGCGTCTAGGCCGGATGGTAACAGGAGACAAGGGACACAATGTTTTACCCAGGTTTGGGCCCTCTTGATGGAGGTAAAACCCTACGTCCTGCTTGATTAATATTGATGATATGGGCAGTACAAGAGTAGATCTACCACGAGATCAAGGAGGATAAACCCTAGAAGCTAGCCCATGGTATGATTGTTGTATGATGAAGTTGCCCTACGGACTAAAACACTCCGGTTTATATAGACACCGGAGAGGGTTAGGGTTACACAAAGTCGCCAAGCTTGCCTTCCACGCCAAGGAAAGTCCCATCCGGACACGGGACGGAGTCTTCAATCTTGTATCTTCATAGTCCTGGAGTTTGGCTGAAGGTATAGTCCGGCTACCCGAACACCCCCTAAACCAGGACTCCCTCAGTAGCCCCTGAAGACAAAGGTGGTATATGAAGATATTCACATTGAAGACTATGACAAAAGAAGACACATTATGAAGCCTATGGAGCTCGAAGACTTAGATCTTTATTAGTTCCTTTTATTTTGTGTTGAGTCATAGGAACCACCGTACTGTTAAGTGGGGTCCAGGAGAACCAGTCAGAATGACTGAAGTGATGCCTAAATCAAAAAACCTATGTCTTCGAGTGAAGACAATGAGAGCGAATCTTGTCCAGAGCCAGACAAGTCAGCTTTGCTTGTAGCCCAAGTAAAGTTGCCATGAGAGTTCGAAATCTGACCGTTGAGACACGTGTCAGTTCCTTAGTGACCCAGGGTCATTTCGGACAAATCAGGTCGGGTTGCCAAGTGGCTATAAATAGCCCACCCCCACAACCATAAACGGTTGGCTGCTCAGATTTCAGTGCACGGCTTTTGTCGTTTGAGAGCAACCCACCTCGAAGCCTTTGAGAGAAAATTCCTAGTGAGGAGAAAAGCCCTAACCACCCAGAGCCAGAGTAAATTGGGCATCACTTAAGTCTTCTTGTCTGTGTGATCTGAAGACTTATTACACTTGGGGACTGTGAATCCTCCAGACGGTTAGGCGTCGCGTTCAGAGCATCCAAGAGACATTGTGGATTGCCATTGAACGAAGTCTGTGAAGGTTTGGGAGTCTACCTTGAAGACTTACCAGAGTGATTGAGCGAGGACTAAGTGACCTTAGCTCAAGGAGAATACGGTGAGGACTTGGTGTCCTGAACTGTGTGTTCAGGACTGGGTGTCCGGGACTGTGTGTCCTAAGGTTTAAATACCTAGCCGCTCCAACCAGACGTACAGTTGTCACAGCAACTGGAACTGGTCCAACATATCATTGTCTTCAACGAGTCACTGGTTTCATCTTCACTTCCTCTTCTTACTGTTACACATTGTGAAGCCATTGCATGCTTGCTTTATCTTGTTTTCACAACGTGAATGTATGAACTGTTTGGCTTCATAACTTCTTCCTACCTGATCCTTATTACACTGCAGTTGTTTGTCATTGTGCTTTCACTCTACTAAATACATGACCATGGCTGGCCTAGTAATCTAACTTCCGCTGCATAGTAATAGGCATAATCTTCGCTGTTTGTCTTCATAACTCTCACGTTTTGAAGACTTTCATAAAAATCGCCTATTCACCCCCCCTAGTCGATATAACGCCACTTTACGAAGGAGTATCCAGCTCCAACCCGGACTATATCCGAGGTGTCATAGATCACCTTGGCTCAAAAAAGTCGAAGAAGTTTAGCTGAGCTTAATGCCGGAAATGCCCTCTATAGAGCCAGCCACCTGCATTCGAGCTTTATGCCGGACTGCTTCCGAGGTGATGCACCACCTCGGGCTTGGGCTGATTGTTTGCGGATTTTATTTCCGATTGATGCAATTTATTTACTGACGAGTTATATAGCCAGTAGCCCTCAAGGTGTGTGTGTCGGCCTAAAACCCGAGATGCACATTAGAGGAGATAGTGATTGGCAGACGGGCCCTTGAGAGAGGGTATTGAGAAGTCGTCGTAATATATTAGCTTGACGCCGGATAGGTCCTAGATAGTTCCTATTGTTATCCGAAGATGCATTTGCCCATAGTTCGGTCAAGCTGAACACTAAGCATTTTGAATTTTCTATATTGAATAGGCAATGCAGTAGCCCCCGAGACACTGGTTGGGTGGCAACACCAGATCAGGGGATCGATGTGCCCATTTAATATTAGTAAATGATAAGCCCGAAGCCCAGTAGCCCCCGAGCCTTAATGTGGGCACGAGTGGCCGAATTAAGGATCGATATTCGGAGTAAAATCACAAATTATGTGGAATGATTCTATGTATCCAAGTAAACTACATCATTAATGCTCGGATCCGCATGTGTACAAAACTTTGTTGACCGACCATCGGCCTCAACCTCCTTCGGCCAGTAGCCGTGGAGTATTTGTCCCACTTTATAAAGCCTTTATGAGGGCAAAGATTTTACGAACAAACAAGGCAATTCCCCATATGGTTTTATAAACAAAGGTATGCGGAGAGAATGTTATATTACTATTAATGTAAGAAACATCTTCCAAAGAAAATAGTCCCGCTATCGGTTCCTTTCTTTGGGTTGTCATGCCGACCATGATCATGAAACCTCACCTCCGATCAATGCGGAGAAAAATATTGAGGATTTAGTTTGGGGAAAGTTCCCGAACTATGGTGGTCTTTAAGCGAACCTAAATTTTCCACTTCCGTCGTTGCCCGAACCAATTATATCCTTTAAGATCGCTAGCTTCGCTTCACCCAGCCTAGAGGTACTAACTCGGATGACCCGGTAGTAACAATCATAGAGGTGCTCCCTTTACCGCCCTAGCCGAACAATCAGGAACGTAGGGCTAAGCATGTTGGGGGAACGCAATATTTCAAAAATTATCCTACGATCACGCAAGATCTATCTAGGAGATGTATAACAACGAGAGGGGGAGAGTATGTCTACGTACCCTCGTAGACCGAAAGCGGAAGCGTTATGAAACGCGGTTGATGTAGTCGAACGTCTTCGTGATCCAACTGGTCAAGTACCAAACGCACGGCACCTCCGCGATCTGCACACGTTCAGCTCGGTGATGTCCCTCGTACTCTTTATCCAGTTGAGGCCGAGGGAGAGTTTCGTCAGCACGATGGCGTGATGATGGTGATGATGAAGTTATTGGCGCAGGGCTTTGCCTAAGCACTACAACGATATGACCGAGGTGGAATTCTGTGAGGGGGGCACCGCACACACGGCTAAACAATCACTTGTGTGTCTATGGGGTGCCCCCTCCCCCGTATATAAAGGAGGGGAGGAGGGTAGGGCCGGCACTCTCTATGGCATGCCCAAGGGGGAGTCCTACTCCCCGTAGGAGTAGGTTCCCCCCTTCCCTAGTTGGAGTAGGAGAAAAGGAAGAGGGAGAGTGAGGAGTCCTGGATTAGGGGGTGTTCGGGTAGCCGGACTATACCTTCAGCCGGACTCCAGGACTATGAAGATACAAGATTGAAGACTCCGTCCCGTGTCCGGATGGGACTTTCCTTGGCGTGGAAGGCAAGCTTGGCGATGCGGATATTCAAGATCTCCTACCATTGTAACCGACTTTGTGTAACCCTAACCCTCTCCGGTGTCTATATAAACCGGAGGGTTTTAGTCCGTAGGACAACTTCATCATACAACAATCATACCATAGGCTAGCTTCTAGGGTTTAGCCTCCTTGATCTCGTGGTAGATCTACTCTTGTACTACCCATATCATCAATATTAATCAAGCAGGACGTAGGGTTTTACCTCCATCAAGAGGGCCCGAACCTGGGTAAAACATTGTGTCCCTTGTCTCCTGTTACCATCCGGCCTAGACGCACAGTTCGGGACCCCCTACCCGAGATCCGCCGGTTTTGACACCGACATTGGTGCTTTCATTGAGAGTTCCTCTGTGTCGTCGCAATCAGGAAGGATGCCTCTTCCCGTCTTTAAAGACGGCGCCGTTACTAAGGGAGCCTTGGCTGTCGGCCAAACTCTCCGGCTAGGCGGTTTTCTCATGACCGCCTGTTCGGCCGTTGGCCGACGGTGACCTCTCGGGTCATCAAAAGCAATCTTCACGTCAGCTCGGAACTCGTCGAGCAGTTAGATCCAATGGAGCTCTCTTCCGTAAACGAGCTCTTGGATCGCATCGCCGCCTTGGGGGTCACTACGGATTATGACCAGGTTGGGCTTAAACCCGATCTAAGAGAAATTAATTCTCCCCAAGTCACCCATCACGTTGCCGTAGTAGAGGCACAGTGCGGCGACTCTTCATCTATCTTAAGGACTAGCTACGTCCGGATTCCAGATCCCTCCAAGCCGGATACCCGCGGAGGGGAGGATGTAACTCAAGACCTGAACTTAGAATCAGGCAACGGGCTAGATTCACTGGACAACATCCAAGAATCCAAACCTCAGAGTTCGGAAACTCCTTGGCCTCTGAGTCTTAGATTGGGTGAAGTTCCGGATTTAATTCCACCCACCCGCCCGAACATAAGCGATCTATCCCAAATCAGGCAAAAGCCCGAAGAAACAGTACATCATTACTGGGCAAGGTTCCTCCTGGTTATGAACAGGATAAAGGACTGCCGCGAGGAAAACGCAATCTCAATCTTCTGCAATAATTGCACGGACAAGGGAATCCTCAACGCCACAGGTCGTCGTGATCTTACACGCTTCGCTGACTTGGCGTCCATAGTACAAAAGTACTGTGCGATGGAAAGCGCCCGGAAAACCGAAACTAAATTTTGGGACAATCCGGCCCTGAATAGAAACCTCGTCCGAAATAAAAGGGTGCATCATCATCAGACACCCGGGTTAAAAACCAAAAAACCAAAACCCTCTACAGGGCATGGAACCGTACTGGAGGGATGGCTTAATGGACCCTGTAAAATTCATAGTACAGAGGACGCCACACCAACTCATAGCCTTAGAGCATGTTGGATACTCCGGCAGGTGGCCAAAAGGGGCGAAGATCTCCTAATTCCGGAGGCCGCAGAAAGCCACCTCAGGGACTCCAGTACAGTCTTAACAGTCTTCGAGACTTTCGCATCAAATAAAATGCGAAAAAGAACACTCCGCAGCTTCGCCGAAGTCTATCAAGTAGCAACAATAAACCCATGGAGTGACACGGCTATTACCTTTAATGCCAGCGACGAACCTAAATTCCGAACAGCTCGAGCACCAGCCGCATTGGTACTCAGTCCTATAGTGGACGGCTTTCGCCTCACCAAGGTACTCATGGATGGAGGCAGCGGATTGAACCTCATTTATGAGGAAACCCTTCAAAAAATGGAAATAGACTGGAACCGCATTGAGCGAAGCAGCACAACCTTCAGAGGAATAATCCCCAGTCGGGAAGCACGCTGTACAGGAAAAATCACACTAGATGTGGTGTTCGGCACGCCGGATAATTATAGGTCCGAAGAGGTCACATTCCAAGTGGCCCCGTTCAGCAGCGATACCACGCTCTGCTGGCGGGAAGCGTTTACAATCTTCCAAGCAATACCCCATTACGGGTACATGAAGCTCAAGATGCCCGGGCCGAACGGAAATCATCACTCTCGCTAGTGATCCGGACATAGCACTCCGCGCCGAAAACAAGACAGCCGCACTGGCCCTTGAGGCACTGTCCGAAGCCCTAGCGGCTGAGGAACTGACTGCGTGCGCTCCACGGTAAACAGGGACGATGTGATACTCGACAAAAGATCCAAGTCCACCTCCTTTAAACCAGCGGATGAAATAGTCAAATTCCAGGTCCATCCAACGGACCCCAATAAAACAGCTTCCATCGGGGCACAATTAAACCCCGATGTAGACGCCGCACTGCGAGAATTCCTACGGGAGAACTGGGACATTTTTGCATGGCACCCTTCGGACATGCCAGGAATCCCACGCAGGCTGGCCGAACACAGCTTAAATATCCTAAAAGGATTCAAACCTGTCAAACAAGCCCTTCGGTTTTCTTGAACCCAAGAGACAGGCAATGGGAGAGGAGCTAGCCAAACTATTGGAGGCCGGATTCATCAGAGATATAAAACATCCGGACTGGCTAGCAAACTTGGTGATGGTACCAAAGAAGGACAAATCCTGGCGCCTGTGCGTTGACTTCAAAGACCTTAACAAGGCTTGCCCAAAGGATCCCTTCCCCCTCCCCCGCATCGATCAAATTATCGACGCCACTGCAGGACACGATTCGTTGTGCTTCCTCGACGCATACTCCGGTTACCATCAAATCAAGATGGCCGAGTCAGACCAAGCCGCAACGGCATTCATCACCCCATACGGCCCATTCTGCTTCAACACAATGCCTTTCGGGCTCAAAAACGCTCAACATATCAGCGCATGATTCAGACATGTCTGGCAAACCAGATCGGCAAAACA
>NC_053028.1:254015000-254033117 GCF_003073215.2 Triticum urartu | reverse complement strand
CTTCCAACTTACTTTTCTGAGAGAGAACCACCTACACTTGTGTTGAGGCCAAGATATTCCATTCCTACCATATGAATCTTGATCTCTAGCCTTCCCCAAGTTGCTTTCCACTCAAATCTTCTTTCCACCAAATCCATATCCTGTGAGAGAGAGTTGAGTGTTGGGGAGACTATCATTTGAAGCACAAGAGCAAGGAGTTCATCATCAACACACCATTTGTTACTTCTTGGAGAGTGGTGTCTCCTAGATTGGCTAGGTGTCACTTGGGAGCCTCCGACAAGATTGTGGAGTTGAACCAAGGAGTTTGTAAGGGCAAGGAGATCGCCTACTTCATGAAGATCTACCCTAGTGAGGCAAGTCCTTCGTGGGCGACGGCCATGGTGGGATAGACAAGGTTGCTTCTTCGTGGACCCTTCGTGGGTGGAGCCCTCCGTGGACTCGCGCGGCCGTTTCCCTTCGTGGGTTGAAGTCTCCATCAACGTGGATGTACGATAGCACCACCTATCGGAACCACGACAAAAACATCCGTCTCTCCTATTGCGTTTGAATCCTCCAAACCCTTCCCTTTACATTCTTGCAAGTTGCATGCTTTACTTTCCGCTGCTCATATACTCTTTGCATGCTTGATTTAATTGTGTTAAGATTGCTTGACTTGTCCAAAGTTGCTAAAATCTGCCAAGAACTAAAATGGGGAATATGATAAGTTTTATGTGGTCAAGTAGTCTAATCACCCCCCCTCTAGACATACTTTCGATCCTACAGCATTGTCTAGAGTTTTACTCGCATAATGAATAACATTCAGTTTCTTATCAACTCTTTGTCCTAGAACAGCACCAACAGCATAATGCTACCTCTTGAGCATGCGTTGGTTTTCCCTTGAAGAGGAAAGGGTGATGCAGCAAAGTAGCGTAAGTATTTCCCTCAGTTTTTTGAGAACCAAGGTATCAATCCAGTAGGAGACTACACGCAAGTCGCCTAGTACCTGCACAAACAAATAAGAACCTTGCAACCAACGCGATAAAGGGGTTGTCAATCCCTTCACGGCCACTTGCAAAAGTGAGATCTGATAAAGATAATAAGATAAATATTTTTGGTATTTTTGTTTGTATAGATTGCAAAATAAATAGTAAACTAGAATTGTAGATCGGAAACTTATATGATGTAAAGTAGACCCGGGGGCCATAGGTTTCACTAGTGGCTTCTCTCAAGATAGCATATATTACGGTGGGTGAACAAATTACTGCCGAGCAATTGATAGAAAAGCGCATAGTTATGAGAATATCTAGGCATGATCATGAACATAGGCATCACGTCCGTGTCAAGTAGACCGAAACGATTCTGCATCTACTACTATTACTCCACACATCGACCGCTATCCAGCATGCATCTAGAGTATTAAGTTCATAAGAACAGAGTAACGCATTAGGCAAGATGACATGATGTAGAGGGATAAACTCAAGCAATATGATATAAACCCCATCTTTTATCCTCGATGGCAACAATACAATACAGTGCCTTGCTGCCCCTGCTGTCACTGGGAAAGGACACCGCAAGATTGAACCCAAAGCTAAGCACTTCTCCCATTGCAAGAAAGATCAATCTAGTAGGCCAAACTAAACCGATAATTCGAAGAGACTTGCAAAGATATCAAATCATGCATATAAGAATTCAGAGAAGAATCAAATATTGTTCATAGATAATCTTGATCATAAACCCACAATTCATCGGATCTCGGCAAACACACCGCAAAAAGTATTACATCGAATAGATCTCCAAGAACATCGAGGAGAACTTTGTATTGAGAACCAAAGAGAGAGAAGAAGCCATCTAGCTAATAACTATGGACCCGAAGGTCTGTGGTAAACTACTCACACATCATCGGAGAGGCTATGGTGTTGATGTAGAAGCCCTCCGTGATCGAATCCCCCTTCCGGCAGATCGCCGGAAAAGGCCCCAAGATGGGATCTCACGAGTACAGAAGGTTGCGGCGGTGGAAAAGTGGTTTCGTGGCTCCCCTGGATGTTTTCAGGGTATAAGAGTATATATAGGCGAAAGAAGTAGGTCGGTGGAGCTACGAGGGGCCCACGAGGGTGGGGGGCGCCCTACCCCCTGGGCGCCCTCCTGCCTCGTGGCCGCCTCGTTGCGTCTCTGACTTCCACTCCAAGTCTCCTGGATTTTGTTCCAAGAAAGATCCTCGCGAAGGTTTCATTCCGTTTGGACCGTTTGATATTCCTTTTCTGCGAAACACTGAAATAGGCAAAAACAGCAATTTGCACTGGGCCTTCGTTAATAGGTTAGTCCAAAAATAATAAAAGTATATTAAAGCCCATTAAACATCCAAAACAGATAATATAATAGCATGGAACAATCAAAAATTATAGATACGTTGGAGACATATCAAGCATCCCAAGCTTAATTCCTGCTCGTCCTCGAGTAGGTAAATGATAAAAACAGAATTTTTGATGTGGAATGCTACCTAACATAATTTTCAATGTAATTCTCTTTATGTGGCATGAATGTTTAGATCCAAAAGATTCTAGACAAAAGTTTAATATTGACATAAAATAATAATACTTCAAGCATGCTAACCAAGCAATTATGTCTTATCAAAATAACATAGCCAAAGAAAGCTTATCCCTACAAAATCATATAGTTTGGCCATGCTTCATTTTCGTCACACAAAATGCTCCCATCATGCACAACCCCGATGACAAGCCAAGCAATTGTTTCATACTTAGCCTTTTCAAACTCTTTCAACTTTCACGCAATATATGAGCGCGAGCCATGGACATAACACTATGGGTGGAATAGAATATGATGATGGAGGTTGTGTGAGAAGACAAAAAAGGAGAAAGTCTCACATTGACGGCTAATCAACGGGCTATGGAGATGCCCATCAATTGATGTCAATGCAAGGAGTAGGGATTGCCATGCAACAGATGCACTAGAGCTATAAATATATGAAAGCTCAACAAAAGAAACTAAGTGGGTGTGCATCCAACTTGCTTGCTCACGAAGACCTAGGGCATTTTGAGGAAGCCCATCATTGGAATATACAAGCCAAGTTCTATAATGAAAAATTCCCACTAGTATATGAAAGTGACAAAATAAGAGACTCTCTATCATGAAGATCATGGTGCTACTTTGAAGCACAAGTGTGGAAAAAGGATAGTAACATTGCCCCTTCTCTCTTTTTCTCTCATTTTTTATTTGGGCCTTTTTTCTCTTTTTTTATGGCCTCTTTTTTTCGTCCGGAATCTCATCCCGACTTGTGGGAATCATAGTCTCCATCATCCTTTCCTCACATGGGACAATGCTCTAATAATGAAAATCATCACACTTTTATTTACTTACAACTCAAGAATTACAACTCGATACTTAGAACAAAATATGACTCTATGTGAATGCCTCCGGCGGTGTACCGGGATGTGCAATGAATCAAGAGTGACATGTATGAAAGAATTATGAAGGTGGCTTTGCCACAAATACGATGTCAACTTCATGATCATGCAAAGCAATATGACAATGATGGAGCGTGTCATAATAAACGGAACGGTGGAAAGTTGCATGGCAATATATCTCGGAATGGCTATGGAAATGCCATAATAGGTAGGTATGGTGGCTGTTTTGAGGAAGATATAAGGAGGCTTATGTGTGATAGAGTGTATCATATCACGGGGTTTGGATGCACCGGCGAAGTTTGCACCAACTCTCGAGGTGAGAAAGGGCAATGCACGGTACCGAAGAGGCTAGCAATGATGGAAGGGTGAGAGTGCGTATAATCCATGGACTCAACATTAGTCATAAAGAACTCACATACTTATTGCAAAAATCTACAAGTCATCAAAAACCAAGCACTACGCGCATGCTCCTAGGGGGATAGATTGGTAGGAAAAGACCATCGCTCGTCCCCGACCGCCACTCATAAGGAAAGCAATCAAAGAACACCTCATGCTTCAAATTTGTCACACAACGTTTACCATACGTGCATGCTACGGGACTTGCAAACTTCAACACAAGTATTTCTCAATTCCACAATTACTCAACTAGACACAACTCTAATATTACCATCTTTATATCTCAAAACAACTATCAAGTATCAAACTTCTCATAGTATTTAATGCACTCTATATGAAAGTTTTTATTATACCCATCCTGGATGCCTATCATATTAGGACTAATTTTATAGCCAAAGCAAATTACCATGCTGTTCTAAAAGACTCTCAAAATAATATAAGTGAAGCATGAGAGATCAATAATTTCTATAAAATAAAACCACCACCGTGCTCTAAAAAGGTATAAGTGAAGCACTAGAGCAAAATTATCTAGCTCAAAAGATATAAGTGAAGCACATAGAGTATTCTAATAAATTCTGATTCATGTGTGTCTCTCCAAAAGGTGTGTACAGAAGGATGATTGTGGTAAACTAAAAATCAAAGACTCAAATCATACAAGACGCTCCAAGCAAAACACATATCATGTGGTGAATAAAAATATAGCCTCAAGTAAAGTTACCGATAGACGAAGACGAAAGAGGGGATGCCTTCCGGGGCATCCCCAAGCTTAGGCTTTTGGTTGTCCTTGAATTTTACCTTGGGGTGCCTTGGGCATCCCCAAGCTTAGGCTCTTGCCACTTCTTATTCCAAAATCCGTCAAATCTTTACCCAAGAAGATCCAAAAGGCTTTACTTGTACTTGGCACAAACACTAATTAAAACATAAAAACACAATCATAATAGAGGATAGATGAATTATTTATTACTAAACATGAACAAAAATCAAGGAACAAAAATAAAATTGGGTTGCTGATGACCCACAAGTGTAGGGGATCTATCGTAGCTTTTCGATAAGTAAGAGTGTCGAACCCAGCGAGGAGCAGAAGGAAATGATAAGAAGTTTTCAGTAAGGTATTCTCTGCAAGCACTGAAATTATCGGTAACAGATAGTTTTGTGATAAGACAAATTGTAACGAGCAACAAGTAATAAAAGTAAATAAGGTGTGGCAAGATGGCCCAATCCTTTTTGTAGCAAAGGACAAGCCTTGACAAACTCTTATATGAAGGAAAACGTGCTCCCGAGGACACATGGGAATTATCGTCAAGCTAGTTTTTCACCATGTTCATATGATTCACGTTCGGTCCTTTGATAATTTGATATGTGGGTGGACCGGTGTTTGGGTACTGTCCTTACTTGGACAAGCACCCCTTATGATTAACCCCCATTGCAAGCATCCGCAATTACAACAGAAGTATTAAGGTAAACCTAACCATAGCATGAAACATATGGATCCAAATCAGCCCCTTACGAAGCAACGCATAAACAAGGGTTTAAACTTTTGTCACTCTGGAAACCCATCATCTACTTATTAATTACCAATGCCTCCCTCTAGGACCAAACAATGGTGAAGTGTCATGTAGTCGACATTCACATGACACCACTAGAGGGATGACAACATACATCTCATCAAAATATCGAACGAATACCAAATTCACATGACTACTTATAGCAAGACTTCTCCCATGTCCTCAGGAACAAACGTAACTACTCACAAAGCATATTCATGTTCATAATCAGAGGGGTATTAATATGCATAATGGATCTGAACATATGATCTTCCACCAAGTAAACCAACTAGCATCAACTACAAGGAGTAATCAACACTACTAGCAACCCACAAGTATCAATCTGAGGTGTGGATACAAAGATTGGATACAGGAGATGAACTAGGGTTTGAGATGAGATGGTGCTGGTGAAGATGTTGATGGATATTGACCCCCTCCCAATGAGAGGATCGTTGGGGATGAAGATGGTGATGATTTCCCCCTCCCAGAGGGAAGTTTCCCCGGCAGAACAGCTCCGTCGGAGCCCTAGATTGGTTCCGCCAAGGTTCCGCCTCGTGGCGGCGGAGTTTCGTCCCGTGAGCTAGCTTATAATTTTTTCTCGGACGAAAGACCTCATATAGCAGAAGATGGGAATCAAAGGGCCACCAGGGGGCCCATGAGGCAGGGGCGCGCCCAGGGGGGTAGGGCCGCCCCCACCCTCATGGACGGTGGGTGGGCCCCCTCTAGTACTTCTTTCGCCCAATATTTTTTATATATTCTGAAAAGTGCTCCCGTGAAGTTTCAGGACTTTTGGAGATGTGCAGAATAGGTCTCTAATATTTGCTCCTTTTCCAGCCCAGAATTCCAGCTGCCGGCATTCTCCCCTCTTCATGTAAACCTTGTAAAATAAGAGAGAATAGGCATAAGTATTGTGACATAATGTGTAATAACAGCCCATAATGCAATAAATATCGATATAAAAGCATGATGCAAATGGACATATCAACTCCCCCAAGTTTAGACCTCGCTTGTCCTCAAGCGAAAGCCGAAATCAGAAAAATATGTCCACATGTTTGGAGATAGAGGTGTCGATAAAAATAAAGTACGGACCTGAGGGCATCATGATCATTCTTAGAACATCAATATATATATATATATATATATATATAGGAAAAAGCAAAGATATAAAGTTTCACTCGCGCGGCTGCAATCACAAGCGCTCATTCGTGTGGGGATCTGGTCCCTCCTCTTACCTCATTTGCTTTTTCCTGATATTTTTCCTTTGATGCTTTTTTCCTCCTATAGAGATTGTTGGACCACGCTGCCTGCAAGAGAACAGAACCGTGGAGGCACTAGGCTGCTGTCCAGCAGGCAGGACCACCAGCGGTCGGCCCGAACGGTTCCAGGATGGAACTGGAGAACTGTTGGGCATTGGTTTGAACCTTTCCTTTTCTTGCGTTTTTTCACTCGAGACACTTAGGCCTCATTGACTATGTAGGATGCCATCTGTGTTGATGTCTCAAAAAACAATCTGTGTCGATACTTGATAGCAGCCCATAGCCCATTAGATGCAGGTGCTATGGGCTCAAAATTGGGCCGTTTTCCACTAATAATATACTATAATCTTTGTTTTCCCCTAATCCATATGACATGCATGATGCCATGTGGCATTGTTAGAAACCCTAAGACTGGTTGTAATGGGGAGTATCATATAGTAGTATCATGCATATGATACTAGTGTATAATACTACCTTCCTAATGCATAGTATATATTAGTATCATGTAGTATTCTATTTATTGCCATGCATGACACAAAGTAGCATAACATTTATTATGATACTGTATCATGATATGATACTCCACAATCTCTTTCTTCATTTAAGGCTATGACACCTCATCAAAATTGCCTAGTTGACATGCATGATACTAACTATGATACTACTATTACAACTAGCCTAATCGTTGTGCACCGGTACCAGTCCTGCACCGCCCAACCCTGCCCAAGCGAGCGTTATTCATCCCCATGGATACGACATGCTATCTGGTGCACCCGTGAGCAGGCACCAGCACTGCGCCGACCACTTTAGGGGAAAAGCAGACCCGTGACCATCAACGCAGTCAAACGATCGGAGTGTCGCTTGCATCCTCTCCTAACTCGCCTGCCCAGATAGAGAGAGAGAGAGCCCTACTGAGAGAGGAGATACAACCTCGTCATAGCAAGATCAGCGTGCTGGAGACCGAGCGACGTCCTTTTCAATGGAGAAGAACGGCAGCACTGCACAGGCGATGGAGGTCGACGAACTAAAAGGTAAGCATATTTTTGCAAGGGGAGAGAACTGCGCTGCGAAAGCTTTCACCGTTTTCTTAGAACTACTAGATCATTAGATGCAATAGTAGTTAATACTCGTTTTTTGGTTGCTCCGCTTGATTTTGTTGCACTAGATGCATACACCGCAGTCCCTAGTGTGGATCAGAACACACAACCAGCCAACAAGAGCACACCTGGCGCTGAGAGGATTGATGGGGAAAACACGGACGAGGAGGAAAAGATTGTCAGTATTAACCTTGACGTATCTGCAGTTTCAGTTGTTGTTTGTTTCCCTCGATAGTTAAATAAGTTCAGTTGGATGTGTTGTTCTGAATGTCAACTGAATGCCAGAAGCGAGCTGCGTTCTCGCTGCGGCCTTGTCTTTTTTAGATCAAGTTAGTTAGCTTTAGACTCGGCACGATTCAGGCTCGTAGGATGGCACATGCAATTGTTGGATCGTGGCGAGTTTTCAGTTTTTCTGTTAGCGACTAATAAAAGTAAGAATAGAAAAGAAGCACTCTTTACGCGTCGCATGCTCTCTGTTCCCTTCCACCTCCTGTGCGTGTATTGTGTTATTCAGAGAGAAAGATTAGAGTTTGAGAGCAACTAGATCACAGCCTCAAAACCAACAAAGGTTAGCAAACCAGCGGAAGGGGCCGAAGCAGACAACAGCCGGCAAGGTATTTCTCGCACTAGGCAAGCATCCACCCTCTCCCACATAAACAATTGCCATCAGATTTCCATGATATACGCACGTACTAAATCACAAAGTTTCAGTATAGGAGGACTAGATCATTTTAGAATCATACACTTATCGTTCCAACTCTGAACACACTATGCACCAGCATGGTTTCCATCAAGCTTAGAGGTTGTATTAATCTTACAGGAACAAAGAGGGGAAGCATAGCATCGGAGGGAAGCCTGGGGGCGATCGAGCGGGCGATGGAAGAAGAAGTGAAGCTTGGGAAGAAAATTGTGTTCGAACCAGCTGTGTGCATGTCTTTCAACTCTGAGCAGGAGGCATATGAGTTTTACAATGCGCACTCCTGGGAAGTCAGGTTCGGCATCAAGCGTGGGAACAAGTACATCAACGGCAACCCTACAAATCTAAACAAGATTTACTGTGCTCATGCGAGGTTAGCTAACATGTCAGTTTTTTAGAATTAATGTAAATTGATTCGAGATATATGGCTAACAGACTCGTTTTTGTTATCTTGGATGAAGGGCAAAGATAGTAAACAAAATTCAAGATCATCCAGGACGCAATGTCGTTAACCGTTAACGTACCCAGCCGCCCATGGAATTGTAGACGGCACGGGTTCGCTCACTAGGGGCCTGGTCGTCGTGGAACACCCTCACCGATGCAACTTGATTGCGCCACCCGCCGTCCGTGAAACGGACGAGGTACGATTGTACCGAGAGGGCGGACACGTCGACGGCTACCCTCGTTGAACTCGACGAGGATTGCTTCCTTCAACGCCCCCGGTCGACGCACGCCGCGGTGATCACCATTGCGGTGGCTCGGAGACGGTTCTCTTCTTCCACCATGGCGGGTGTGCCCTCAATCATGCAGTAAGACATGAACGGACAGTTGTTTGGGTCGGAGGAAAACGACATCGGGAGCTCACGTTCTCCATCGGTGGTATAGTTTTTGGTTGGTTTCTACCACTGAAGCGTAACACAAAGGCTATTTTGTGGTTTTGGCATGACCCGCGGTCTATTTTATATATAAACATGCACGTCTTTAAATGAATGCGTCACACACTGAGCCTGCTGACAGCTGCCAGGCTACCTTCTTATGGCGTGCAAGGGCATACCATTGGTTAAATGAAAGACATCAAACCAGGGCACGCATCTGTACAGAAGACCAGGGCACGCCACGTACAGAAGACAGTAGTAACCAGGCGGGCTCGAATTAGGTACTGTGTGCGTATCAATGACACACGGATGTGTGTTCTGAACCTTACCCTTGACGATTGAAGACATTTTTGACCGGGGAGAGATCTTGAGTAGCGCGCTCTGCCGTTTTAGCCGATAGCGAACCACATCTGTTTGTCATCGCCATATGCCCACGTATAGGTGGATCAGCAAAATCAACAACATCAGGCAGCACGGGGCACCAGTGAAACATCTTCCATCTAGTTTACCAATTTGAGAACTGTAAGCAACTGCGCGTTTACCAATTTTCCAGGTGTATAAGAAACTTTCTTTCTAGGCGCATGTTCGGCTACCTAATGGAGTGATTGAGAGATGCTGGGTAGGAAGAGAAAGAGAGATGATTGATGTAGGACGTGAGATCGATATACAATACAATTGCATCATTTGGGCGTGTGGATGGGGGGCACGTCTTATGGGTGAACGAGACACCCCCTTGGACCTCAACGACATATCACACGGAATCTCTGTCATGCACTGCGAGAACCATCAATACACCTACAGTAGGAACCCTTTATTAAGGAACAAGAACCCTTCCATATAACATGGACTGTGAGCATATCGATAGCTCTTACTCGTCGTTGATGGGAAAGAGGGCGAGAGTGATCAACCATGATTGTTCAATTTGGTCGGAACGTCACATAGTGCACGGGGATGGCACTCCTCTTAACAGGTGACCAAGGAACTAAGGTGACATTTTTATTCTTGGTCTTACAAAAGTTTTCCAACGCGCCCATGCATTCACATATCATATGGAACCTCTGCTTTTGCGTTATATTGGATGTGTGTGTGGGTGGGGGGGTGTGGGGGGGGGGGTGGAGGGAGAGAGTGATAGATCCTTCCTCGTATATCGTTGTATCAAAAAGATTGCATAGTGCCACACGGGCGTCCCGGGGGGCATCTTATGGGTGAACGAGACCCCCATTCGGCTCCATCGACATATCACACGACCTTTTGTTATGCATTGTGAGAACCATCCATACTTGCACAGCAGGCACCCTTATTTTATGGAACGAGAACCCTTCCATATAGCAAAGACCGGGGGGCTATTTGACACCTGCTACCCGTCCCTTATCATTACATCGGATGGTGATGTGAACGGCGGAGATAGAGATCAAACATCATTTCAAAATTTACCAAAAAAGGCGCATTGCACACCAGATGGGGGGCTCCTCTAGCGGAAGGATCACTCTTTTTATGCATGCGAACCCTCTTCTAGCAAGGTGAGAACCTTTTCACACTCGTCGGATGGATCACTCTTTTTATGAACCCGAACCTTTCATATTCGTTGGAAGGATCCATGTTTTTATGCATGTGAACATTTTCTCTTCATCGCACACCATTGGATAGTGTGTGAATAGGAAAAAGTAGAACCATGCAGATAGCAGCATGACACACTCCTAAATTCAAATGAGATGCATTCGGACATATGCGAATATAATACACAACTTTTCTCTCCCAATCATAGTAATTTCGAATGACCGGAGGGGAGAAAGTGAGAGGAACCATTTTAATAATGAATGAGAACCCTTCTATGAAAATGTGTGAACCTTTCACGCTCGACAGGAGGGATCCATCATTTTATGCATGCGAACCCTTCTCAATCACACACCGCATGATAACGTATCACCGCATCGGTGCAACGCGAGGACCATTCATTTTATGCATACAAACTATTTATAAACCTGACGTGGTAAATAGACGCTCTTCCACGCGTGTGCAAGTTTAACCGGGGAGAAGTAATTTTCTGATGTAATGTACCAATCATAGGACCTTTGTTATGCATTGTGAGAACCACCCACACACTCGCAGTAGGCACCCTTATTTATGGAACGAGAACCCTTCTATATATCGTAGACCAGGGGCCTATTGCACCCAGGGCGGGGGGGGGTGGCGGGGGGCTCTCTTATTGGTGAACGAGAACCCTCAGATGGCAAGGTAAGAACCTTTCGTACTCGTCGAAAGGATCCTTCTTTTTATGCAGGCGAACATTTTCCCTCCATTGCACACCATTGGACAATGTGTGCATGGGAAAAGGGTCGAAACATGCAAACAGTCATTGAACCTCATTTCAATTTTGCAAAACTTTGCGTTGTGCACCGGGGAGGCGGGAGGGTGGGGGACTTCTCGTACTAGAGAACGAGAAACCTCATATGGCAAGGTCAGAACCTTTCGTACTCGACAGAATGATCTCTCTTTTCATGCAAACGAACCTTTTCTCTCCAACGCACACCAGTGGACAGTATGTGAATAGGAAAAAGTAGAACCATACAGACGGCAACACGTCACACTCTTGATTTCGAATGAGAAGTGTTCCTACTTATGCGGATATAACACACAACCTTTTTCTTATCACAACTAACGAATCAAACAGAACATAATTCAAAAGTGGGCCAATAAAACAATGCATGAAATTTGTCATTACAAGTCCAGCAACATGTTCGAAAATAAAAGGACATAACATGAGGTCAATACAACTTCTCTGAAAATAATATGAGATTACATGACAAACCCGATTGTACTCATAACATCAGGCCATAAAAAATGACCGGCCCCCATACTGGAATACATTAGTTCTCAACTACACTTACCAAAAACTTAGGCGACCAAGACAGGGTCACCAGCAAAACCTTACACGCTAGGTTGGTGTTGCTGGAAACTTAGGCGGCCAAGAAGTGATGGCCATCATTGTTGTAGGCTGGCTGGCAGCCGGAGGACGGCGAATGCCCAATGAAGGACACGATTGACGACGAGCCTATGCCACCCTTCTCGTCCGCGTCACCCTCACTGGTGCATTGCACCATGACCATCGGCGAGGCCCGTGCCCATTACATGGACATGGTGCATGAGGAGCGGGATGAGCAGTTCCAGGAGGCACAGGCCGACGCCGCCCACAACCACCAACTCCTCCAGGAGCACCTGCAAGCGGAGGAGCAGCTCACCGCTGGCAGGGCGACCGCGCCGGACGCGGACCTGGCGGAGCAGGCGACGCTGCTCGACTCCTACCACTCTGCCCGCGAGATTTGCCTCGCCCGCTGGTGGTACCGGTAGCGGGTGGTGAAACTGGTGGCCACCTACAAGGAGTGCGGTGAGGCGGCAGACGAGCTGTTCGGCAAGACCGGCGACAAGGACGACATCGCCGGCTCCGTAGAGGTCACGCCTCGCTACCACAAACACGAAGCTGGCACGTCCGCAGGCACCGCAGACAGCGAGGAAGAGTAGTGCATGGTAGGGCGCCGCCGCCCGGGTCCCAAGAATGCCATTGCTCCTCCACTTGGTGGGCTGAGCACCTCGGTCGATTAGTCATTTGGCGGCGACATGGAGGTGGACAACTTCAGTTGTCGGGGCTTCGGAGGTGGAGGTTACGAAGGAGGAGCTGGAGAAGGTGAAGCTTCATTTTTTGGGGCTCATGGCCGGAAATGGGGAATGGGTGCCGGCGATCTTTTAGTTTAGGTATTATACCTCTAGAGTGAGACGAGCACTGCTTCTAGGTGAATTATGTCTGAAATGTAATAAATTCCTTCATGTTCTATATGAAATCTAATGAAAATCCGTCGTTTTGCATGAACTTTGTCTGGTTCATATGAAAATCCGGTTGTGTTTGCACAAATTTCGTCTGTTAGTTCGAATAGTGTTTGCAATGTATGTGGCAACCTTGGATATCGCCCTCCCGTATCCGTGTCCATGGACAAGTCCTCTCTGTCCACAGACAGACGCAGGGAGAAAATTTACTGGTCGCTGTTGGAGATGCCCTAAAGCCCTATTCAGCCCCAAGACTATTTACAGGGGAGGGGCGAGTAGAAAAAACAATGTTTTTACCGCGGCAAAAGTCAAATGCTCGCCCCCCAAAAAAACAACTCTCGTGTCTCATGTAATCATGGGTTCAGAGGTCTACTGGCCCTTTTTTGTCGGTTCTCTCTTGTACGTCGTCGCGCAGACAGGGGAGGGCGGCCCATGATCGGAGTCACGCGGAGTCGTCTAAAGGGTAGCGCGGCTACTCCTTTGGATACGAGGCTGCCCATTTGGTGTTCTACCAAAAAGCCCAATAGCAGCAGAAGATCGACGAACTTGGTTTCTTCGTAGGGTGGCAGCGCGCAGCAGATCTAAGGTATGTACTTCCCCCTCTGAACTGATTGATAAAACAAGTCGACGAATCCAGTCCTAGCTGCTGAAGCGATCCTGCGGCGAGGGGTAGTGTCGTCTCAATCAATATCATAGTACTTCGATTCCACCATGGGTCATGTGTGCATTATTTCTAAAACTCACCCATCGGTTTGCACGATTTTTATGTATAGATCGATCATGTACACCCATGTATGAGCGCATGACCTATAGCATCCTCGATCCTGAAATCCTGTTTTCGTCCAGTGCACCGTGCAACGAGGATTTTTGCAAAGGCATCCCGCATGTGTAATGTTGAATGTGCTTCTGATGAAAAATTGACTTCTTTCAGGTTGGCATTTCTTGATGCAGGGATGGATGGCTACGGGATCCTAGCTTCGGGGTCGAGCGCACGCGGACAGATTGATGATGCATCATCGGAAACAGAAGAAGAAGAGAGTATTGGTTTCCCTGCAGGAGGTGGTGTTGCGGAGTCAGAGTTAGACGAAGAAGATCAGAACCAGCCTAATGGGAAGGCGCCCGCCATTAGCTCGAGGTGCAGCGTTAAGAAGCTTCACGATTTGATCGCTTCGCTTGACGAGCAGAAAAGACAATACGTCCTGGAGATGGAGTTTGCCTCTCCTTGTACTGTACGAACATGGTTTGCTCAGTCAAACTAACATAAATCACAGGCTTACTACTTAGGAACAAAATCGATAAACGACGAAGATCCAACTGAACATATGTACAATGTAGGAAATGATGAGTGATGTAGTTGTAGTTCGTCACGACACTGAAAGAACAAAAGAAGTGCCACACATTCTCTTATTTTCAGAGCTATAAACATTCAGCAAACACTAGAAACTGACGAAATGCATGCATAGGTTCGTCTGACCACCTTAGGGAGTAACCCTAATGTGCATGTTGCAGCCCTGCCTCTTTATTTAGTCATTTATTCCATGGGTGAGCCAAAGACAGAACCACCATGCAAAATAAAAAGCCTATTACTCAACATAGATTTTTTTCACTTCAAACACAAACTGTCGATAAAACAGAGAAAATACCTGCTTCCCACTGTTGTTGTGACTTGCTGCACCATGGAGGGGGTCGACGTCGATGACAACAGGGACGATGGCTCCTGCAAACACGTCTCCCATTCCATGAACTCTCGCGGGGAGACTTTGGCTTCCGTTGCTTGCATGTCCATCTCTGGACCATTCCATGCCGACAAAACTATAGCTAAACAGCGTCGTTAGCGGAGCGCAGGGGCACCGGTGGCCGGTGGGGAGAGATACTTGATGTATGCAAAGATAGTAGCGAACCGTGGCGTCAGTTATTGCATGCAGATGTCCAGTGGCGTTTGTGATTACTACGCAGCTGGACGGCTATCGCCAATGCATAAAAAGAGGCCATCAAGTGGCACTTGATTCACGTGCAAACGGTTTTGAACCGTGTAAACAAAGCTAGAAGAAAATGGCAAGTTTTAATGCCCGGAAGAGTGCAGCGCGGCTAGGAACTTTTTGCAAATGACCTCTGAGGAAGTCTTAAATTAGGGGTGTTCGGGTAGCCGGACTATACCTTCAGCCGGACTCCAGGACTATGAAGATACAAGATTGAAGACTTCGTCCCGTGTCCGGATGGGACTTTCCTTGGCGTGGAAGGCAAGCTTGGCGATGCGGATATTCAAGATCTCCTACCATTGTAACTGACTTTGTGTAACCCTAACCCTCTCCGGTGTCTATATAAACCGGAGGGTTTTAGTCCGTAGGACAACTTCATCATACAACAATCATACCATAGGCTAGCTTCTAGGGTTTAGCCTCCTTGATCTCGTGGTAGATCTACTCTTGTACTACCCATATCATCAATATTAATCAAGCAGGACGTAGGGTTTTACCTCCATCAAGAGGGCCCGAACCTGGGTAAAACATCGTGTTCCTTGCCTCCTGTTACCATCCGGCCTAGACGCACAGTTCGGGACCCCCTACCCGAGATCCGCCGGTTTTGACACCGACATTGGTGCTTTCATTGAGAGTTCCTCTGTGTCGTCGCTTTTAGGCCCGATGGCTCCTTGATCATCAACAACGATGTAGTCCAGGGTGAGACTTTTCTCCCCGGACAGATCTTCGTCTTCGGCGGCTTCGCACTGCGGGCCAATTCGCTTGGCCACCTTGAGCAGATCGAAAGCTACGCCCCTGGCCATCAGGTCAGGTTTGGAAGCCTAAACTACACGGCTGACATCCGGGGACTTGATCTTCGACGGATTCGAGCCACAGCCAAGCGCGCCGCACTGTCTCGATGGGCATGATATAGCTCTGCCGCCGAACAGCGCCTTGGAGGCCGCACACGCATCGGTTCCGACCATTGATTCGGAGCCTACTGCGCCGATCGAGGATCAGCGGTTGGACGCTGCCTCAGGGGCTGCGATCTCAGAGGCGATCGAGCCGAACTCCAGCCCCGCACTCCGCATGGCCCGTGACTCCGAGGAGCCGGATTCCTCTCCGAACTCCGAGCCCCCCGCGCCCCTGCCGATCGAATCCGATTGGGCGCCGATAATGGAGTTCACCGCCGCGGACATCTTTCAGCACTCGCCCTTCGGCGACATCCTGAATTCTCTAAAGTCTCTCTCTTTATCAGGAGAGCCCTGGCCGGACTACGGTCAGCAAGGTTGGGATACGGACGATGAAGAAATTCAAAACCCACCCACCACCCACTTCGTAGCCACTGTCGACGACTTAACCGACATGCTTGACTTCGACTCCGAAGACATCGACGGCATGGACGACGATGCAGGAGACGAACAAGAACCAGCACCTGTAGGGCGCTGGAAGGCCACCTCGTCATATGACATATATATGGTGGACACTCCAAAGGATGGAGATGGCGATGGAACAGCGGGGGACGATACCTCTAAGAAACAGCCCAAGCGCCGGCGTCAGCGGCGCCGCTCTAAATCCCGCCAAAGCAAAAACGGTGATTCCGGCACGGGAGATAATACTACTCCGGATAGCGCCGAAGAACACCCCCTCCAGCAAGATTCAGCACAGGAGGACAGAGAAGCCAGCCCTCACGAGAGGGCGGCGGACCAAGAGGTTGAGGACGATAATTATACGCCTCCCTCCGAAGACGAGGCAAGCCTCGACGACGACGAGTTCGTCATGCTAGAGGAACTCGCCGAACAAGAGCGTTTTAAACGCAGGCTTATGGCCACGGCAAGCAGCCTCAAGAAAAAGCAGCAACAGCTTAGAGCTGATCAGGATTTGCTAGCTGACAGATGGACTGAAGTCCTTGCGGCCGAAGAGTATGAACTCGAACGCCCCTCCAAGAGTTACCCAAAGCGCAGGCTGCTACCCCGACTAGAGGAGGAAGCACCTACATCACCAGCGCATGACATGGCCGACCGGCCACCTCGTGGCCGCGACAGAGAGGCCTCTTGGCCCTCCACTCAAGCCATGCCCCGCACGCCGCGCCAAGCATACTAAGGCACGGGAAAATGCGCCGACCTGCGACATACTGGAGGACAAGCAAGGCAAACAAGATCGATCTACGGATCGCAGGCGCCCCACGCACGTGACGGTGATCGTCACTCCGGATGCAATAACCGGCCGGGCCGAACTCAACAGACAAAGCTCTTCGAGCTGCGTCGATATAGCCCAATACAGAGGCGCCGCACACCCACTATGCTTCACAGATGAAGTAATGGATCATAAAATCCCTGAGGGCTTCAAACCCGTAAACATCGAATCGTACGATGGCACAACAGATCCTGCGGTATGGATCGAGGATTATCTCCTTCATATCCACATGGCCCGCGGCGATGATCTACACGCCATCAAATACCTCCCACTCAAACTTAAGGGACCGGCCCGGCATTGGCTTAACAGCTTGCCAGACTCAATCGGTTCTTGGGAGGACCTGGAAGCCGCATTCCTTGACAACTTCCAGGGCACTTATGTGCGACCACGGACGCCGATGACCTAAGCCACATAATTCAGCAGCCAGAAGAATCGGCCAGGCAATTCTGGACACGGTTCCTAACAAAGAAAAACCAGATAGTCGACTGTCCGGACGCAGAGGCCTTAGCGGCCTTCAAGCATAATATCCGTGACGAGTGGCTTGGCCCGGCACCTGGGACAGGAAAAGCCGAAATCTATGGCAGCCCTCACGACACTCATGACCCGCTTTTGCGCGGGAGAAGACAGCTGGCTAGCTCGCAGCAACAACTTAACCAAGAACCCTGGTAATTCGAATACCAAGGACAAAAGTGACAGGTCGCGTCGGAACAAACAAAAGCGCCGCGTTAACAGCGACAGCAACGAGGATACGGCAGTTAATGCCGGATTCCGAGGCTACAAATCCGGTCAACGGAAAAAGCCATTCAAAAGAAATACTCAGGGCCCGTCCAGTTTGGACCGAATACTCGACCGCTTGTGCCAGATACAGGCACCCTCTG
>NC_053028.1:253992938-254014000 GCF_003073215.2 Triticum urartu | reverse complement strand
AAGCTTGTAAGCAAGTGCCATAGCATCATACAACATTGTCATATCTGATCATCTTGGATCATACCACCAGAACATCATACATATATAGCATACTTGGGATAGAAGTTCATACATTTTGCATCTTATAGGTTGTGCACAAGTGTCGTATCCGCCTATTGAGCAATCGTGCTAGCGTCTCTCTTGAGTTGTGCAACACGAGCGTTTTCCGTGGATTCCACATTTTGTGATCATCCTTGGTTGCACGATCCCATTTATCTATCCGTGTGTGTGTTTCCGTGTGCCATTCATTGCTATTGGTCTACTTGTCTCACTTGCAAATTTGTGAATCTCTTTCAACATTATTGACTCTTGCTAACATTTTGCATTAAATTTTTGTGCCACTATCCTCACCGAGCTACTCCATAAGCTTTAGTTTGTAGGTGTGAGTGAACAAGTCCGGTACCAATTCCACTATTCTTTCATCTCACGTGGAGTAAAACGGGATACATCCTCAACTTTGGGAAAAGGTAACTTGGTATTGTTTATCTCATTTCCTACTCACCTCTACTCGAGTCTTGTGATGGATAGTTAAGGCATTTCATATTTGGTCTACAACAACAATGACGAGTTCGATCCCACGAACAACTCCAACGACGCCAAGATGCAAGCTCAAATGGAGGAGATCAAAGCCCTCATCAAGTCCTACAAGCGATCTTCCTCATCTTTGAGAAGATGCTCAAGAGCACATGTCTCCGAGCTACCATCTCCGGCAAAATCACATCGGCATCAACACCATCACCAACAAGGACGTGAAGATCAAGAGCTCAACACCAACAACAGCTCAACGACTTCACCATCTCCCTTGGCATCTTCGCCAAGCGACTTCAAGGCATCTTTGCCTTCGGATATACGGCATCTTCACCCACAAGCACTTGAAGAGAAGCTCCCCAAGCTCAAGTCCGCGACTTCCATGAGCTACTACGACCTCGACATCGACCACGTGATTCCTTTCTATGGGACTCAAGAACCCGAGGAGTATCTCGAGTGGGAGCATTTGATGGACGATTACCTCAAGCTACATCATGTTCCTCCCAAAGATCAAGTGAAGTGCGCCACAAGGAACTTCCACGACTATGCATCCACATGGTGGCTTCACGCACCTTAGGAGACCTACGACATGAGTTGGCCCAAGACGAAGAGAGCTTTGCAGCGAGAGTTCGTGCCTCCAACCTACACGGAACAACTTCAACGCCAATTGGAGAACACTATCCAAGGATCCAAGTCCATCGACGAGTACTTCAAGGAGATGAAGATTGCCTTGCGACGAGCCGACATGGATGACCCCATTTCGATGAAGTTCCACGTCATGATGGGATTGCACAGAGACATCTCCAAGACGATCTTCCTCGAGAACTACAAGTCCCTCGACGACTACTACATTAGTGCTCTCAAGGCTAAACAAGAACTCATGAAGGCCAAAGCTTCTCGACCGCAAGCTCACTTCGCGACGACCAAGCTCCATGAGAACGAGCATGAGGATAGAACCACCAAGATGCCCAAGCCCGACGAGCTCCAAGACAGTGCTCCCAAGTTTAACTCCACCGCCATCCCTCTTTGTGGCATTGACGATGCCGAGTCTACTTCGACTCTTTTTCAAGATGGTGCCGCGACGACTATGACTATCACTACAAAAAAGACACATCCATGACATTTTGGGCCGAACGAAATTTTTTCTGTCATACATATGACACTTCTATGACGATAATCACTACAAAAAAAGACACATCCATGACATTTTGGGCCGAACGAAATTTTTTCTGTCATACATATGACACTTCTATGACGATAATTGTGACAAAACCCGGTATCATCATAGATGTGGTGGGCTCCTACTTCTATGACAAAAAATCATGACAGAAAATGGGCTTTTTGTCCTGGGCGGGCCGGAGATGCAGCTGCATGACATTCTTTGGGCCGTCCATGATGGAAAAAACCATGGTAGAAGCGAGGGCGAGGAAAATTTCGGGGAGTTCCCGGTTACGGTGGGAGGTCGGGGGCCGAGAGATGCGCGCTTCTCTCGTACACGTATGCGCGTGTGTGCGAGGCATTGGCTCTAACTGAACCCGAGCGAGGCGTTGGGCTCTAACTGAACCCGAGCGATTGCACTGCAGGCTACGCGTTACTGAACCCGAGCGATCGATCGATGGCTATTAACTGAACCGATCGAGCGATTCCTTCGCTACTGCTGCTAAATGAAGCCGATCGATGCTTCCTCTGGATGAACAGTGAGCGTTGCGGGGGAGGGGGGGGGGTTGGATGAACAGTTCCCGGTGGGGGTGGATGAACAGGACCCCGTGGTGTTGCCTTTGGATGAACAAGACCCCGATCGATCGAGCCGGTTGGGGCTGGATGAACAGGACCCCGTGGAGGGCTGGATGAACAGGACCACCCCGTGGAGGGCAGGATGAACAGTAGACGGTGGAGGGCAGGATGAACAGTAGCCCGTGGAGGGGTGGTTGAACAGGAGCCCGTGGAGAGGGCTGGTTGAACAGTAGCCGGTGGAGTAGCGCGGTGGAGGCTGGATGAACAGGAGCCCGTGGATGAACAGTCGCAGGTGGAGGCTGGAGGAGGTCGACGGTGGATGAACAGTAGCTCGTGGAGGCTGGAGGGGGTCGACGGTGGAGATGAACAGTATCCCGTGGAGTCCCGTTTTGCGGTACGCCACACCCCTCCCGATGAACAGGACCCCCGTTTCGACCGTAGCGCTCCAACACAAGTCCGTTTCGTCCGTTTTGCGGTACGCCACACCCCTCCCGATCAACAGGACCCTTTTCGACCGTAGGAGGTCCGTTTCCTCTATTTTGCGGTACGCCAGACCCCTCCCGATGAACAGGATCCCGTTTCGAACGTGGCCGGTCGAACACAAGGCCGTTTCCTCCATTCTGCGGTACGCCAGGCCTCGTTTCCATCGCCTGTTCCGTCCAAGCCCTCCCGATGAACACGACGCATTCCGTTGCCTCCCCATGAACACGACGACGACGATGTTTCTCCGTTCCGACCCAGCCATGTACACGAGCCCTGGCCGTACGTATGCGCGAGTAGGCGTTCGAGACCCCGCCGTATGTACACATACGTGGCCGTATTTTCTTTCTTGCACCCTGGCCGCCTCTACTACGACACGTGCGCGTCTCTACATCCACCAGTATATATGTACGTACACGTTCGCGGCCAGAATGAGAACGCTATGTACGCTTCGACCAGGTGGGTCCCGATTGTCAGGCACTTCCTTGCGTGCGAAGATGTAGCTGGTGGGTCCCAGCAGTAGGGGGAAATACGATGCCCGTCTGGTGGGTCCCCGCTGTCAGGTGGAGGAATAATTATTTTGCACGTAATAAGGAGGCACTTCCTTGCTGCGGCCTTGGACCCATCTATTAGCCTCTCCACGTACAGTCCACATCCGATGGAAGCCGTTCCTTGACCACGTTAACCACGCCGCGCCGAGAGCACCAGGGCGGTGGACGACGGCGAGGCCTAGGAAGGGGACGACGCGAAGCTGGGGAAAACGTGGCAGTGGAAGCCCAGGCGTAGAGGAGTATGAGGGTTCACTGGTTCGCTGCGGTGTGAGGCTGCCGTCGCCGCGGAATAACAGGGGGTGTGGGTGTGTAGAGGGATGGCCTGTCTAGCGGTGGGAGTAGTAGGGGGGCGGTGAGGCCTCCGCCGCATCGCAGCCGAGGTGGGAGTAGTAGGGGGCGGTGAGGCCTCCGCCGCATCGCAGCCGGCCACGGGAGGCAGGAGCACGAGGCACGACCGGCGCTGGTTTGGGCGGCTGGAGCAAGAAGACCAGAGGTTGAAGAAGCACTACGGCCGTTGGATGGACATCGTACGGTCACTGGAGCTAGAATCGTGCATATTGACTAAGTTGACAAAGCCCTCCATCCCCGTCAACTTAGTAGGCCCATAAGTCAGCCTGCCACTATACTGGGTCCCAGCTAACAGGGGGAGTATTTATTTTTTTTGTGCGTAATAAGGAGGCAGTTCCTTGCGTGCGAAGATATAGCTGGTGGGTCCGAGCTGTCAGCGGCGCTAACGTTTTTTTTGCAAAACAGAGGCCCTTTCGGTGGGTCCCTGATGTCAGGTGGAGGAATCATTATTTTGCGTGTAATAAGGAGGCATTTCCTTGCGTGCGGCCGTGGACCCAGCTGTCGGCCTCTCCACGTAAAGTCCACTTCAGATGCATGTCGGTCGTTGACCACGTTGACCAAGCCACCCCGAGAGCACCAGGGCGGTGGACGACGACGAGGCCTAGGAAGGGAATGACACGGAGGTAGGGAAGACTCGACAGTTGTTTCCCACACAGAGCGGAGTACAACTGTATGAGGGTTTACTGGTTCGTCTGCCGTTGCCGGAGAATAACAACAGGTGTGGGTGAGTAGAGGGATGGCTAGGCCAGCGATGGGAGTACGGTGGGGCGGTGAGGCCTGCGCGGCAGCAGAGCCGGCCGCAGGGAGGAGGGAGCAGGCAGTCCCGCCGGTGCCTGTTTGAGCGGCTGGAGCAGGAAGAGCAGAGATTGAAGAAGCACGACGGCCGTTGGATGGCCATCCAACAGTCACTGCTTGTGCGTCAACCTTTTTTTTTAGGAAAGCCTCAAATCTATGGAAAACAGCATACAGCCCATCTGCCATTATTTCTAATAATTTACAGCCCATTTGCTAATTATTAAGGTTTTTTTGGAGCCCATATTCTTTTTGTTAGCATTACAGCCCATATTGTGGCCACGGTTAAAAAAATATACGAAATTTTGCATATTTCGGTGCGGTCCGAACTGTTTTTAATCCCGAAATTTCGACTCACATTCAAACTAATTTTAAAAATAAATGTATATCAATATAAAATCCAACAAATTCTCCATGCATAAAAATTAATGTAATTTCAAATCTCGAAATGAAAAAAAGATATTTGAAACTAATTGCCGGTTTGATGTGTTTTAAAAATGTACAACCCATTTCTCATTACTGATGGGCCATTTTCTCGGCGAGCAGAATGAAAGCTCTCCTCGTCTTGAAAGATTTGCAGCCCAACAGGCCTGACAAAGCGACTTACTTGGCAAATCACAAAAAAATTGGGCTGTGGCTGTGGACCTAGCTGTCAGCCTCTCCACGTACAGTACTCTTCCGATGGAATGTCATTGACCACGCCGCGCTGATAGCACCAAGGCGGTGGACGACGGTGAGGCCTAGGAAGGGGACGACGCGGAGCCTGGGAAGACGCGGTAGTGGATGCCCACGCGGAGAGGAGTACGAGGGTTCACTGGTTCGGCTGCGGTGTGAGGCTGCCGTCGCCGCAGGGCCTAGCTAGCAGTGGGAGTAGTAGGGGGCGATGAGGCCTCATCAGCAGCACAGCTGGCCACTGGAGGCAGGAGCAGGCGGTCTCCCCGGCGCTTGTTTGGGCGGCTGGTGCAAGAAGAGCAGCGATTGAAGAAGCAGCAGGACCGTTCGATTCAAATCCAATGGTTACTGCTGCTAGAATCGTTTGTTGACTAAGTTGACAAGCCATGCGTACGCGTCAACTTAGTAGGCCCACAGGTCAGCCTCCCAACCGGTGCACCCCAGATGTCAGTGGGAGGAATCATTTTTTTCACGTAATAAGGAGGCAGTTGATTGCGTGCGGCCAGGCCAGCGGAGGGAGTAGGGTGGGCCCGGGAAGCCTGCGTGGCATCACAGCGGGCCACAAGAGGGAGCAGGTAGTCCCGCCGGCGCTAGTTTAGGCGGCTGGAGCAGGAAGATCAGATATTGAAGAAGCACGTCGGCCGTTGGATGGACATCCAACACTAACTACTGCTAGAATCGTGTGTTCACTGACAAAGCCTTGCGTAAACAAGTCAGCCTCGAAATCTGTGGCGTGTACAACCCATTTACTATTATTTTTATAATTTTTACTCATTTTCTAATTCATATGGAATTTATTGCAGCCCGTTTTCTATTTTTAGAATTGCTGGCCATTTTCTGGTCAGTACCAGGGTCAAAAAATTAACTAAATATGTGGGACATTTTGAAAATTCGCAAATTTTTGCCGGGGAATGAAATATTCTTAATCCAAAAATTAATAGCCATACTAAAACAAATTTAAAAATAAATAAGTACTATGTCATGTTAAATCCAATGAAATACGTATAAGATATCAGTGAAGAACAAAAACAAAAAAAGAAACTTATATCCCATTTGCTATAATTTTTTTGGAATTTTCAACCCCTTTTGATATTACTTTTAACAGACATTGACCATACTCTTAAGCCAGGCCGGAATGCATCCCTCCTCGTCTTGGAAGATTTGCAGCCCAGTAATTCGGAGAAAACAAATAGGCCTAGCTTGGGTATTCTTCAAAATGAAATACTGGGCTACCTATTTTCCCAAAGAACTGGTGCATGAGCATTTAGCTTTATTTATTTATTTATTTACTTATTTATGTTTAGGGGACCATGAGCATGTACCTGGGCCGGATTCATGTGAGAGCCTCCCTTCCAGTTAGTTATGAGCTTCTCTATTGGGCCTTCATCAGTGGGCTGCATGTTATCAACAAGTGGAAAATGTGTTCCGAGTTTCAAAAAAAAATGTGTTCCCTACGATAAATAGTATGTGCTACATACGGTACGGGGCACTAAAGGATCGAACCGTGCAATGACTTCCAAAACATTGTGTTTGTCGTTCTAACAACACATTTATTCAACCAATAGATGAAATATACTACTGATTGTACATTGAAAACAGCAGCAGCAGCAACCAGGGCTAGGGGTGCAACAGAAGCAGTAAGCAGGCCAGAAGAGTGAAGACGCAGCTCTCTCTTCCAAACCAAACATCAGCCATCATTACAAAAGGGCTACCAAAAAAGAACAAGTGTATGCATCAAACTAAATAAAGATCCTACTACACCAAGTGTACGCATCTAACTAACTGGCTCAATTAGACGTTACTATTTTCTTCTAAACGGAGGCAAAAGAATTGCCTCGTCTATTAATTAAGAAGAAGAGAATTGCCCAGTTAATCTACGGAAAACTAGGCTAAAACCGAAGACATTACTATTTATTAAGCTGCAGTGGAGTCGCAGATGGAGAGGAGTGGGAAACTTCACTGGTTCGGGTGCGTGGCAGCACAGCCACGGTGCCGCCCACGGGAGACAGGAGCAAGAACAGAGGTTGAAGACGGAGCACGGCTATTGGATTAACATCCAACGGTCCAGCTGCTAGAATCATTTGTTGATTAAGTTGACAAAGCCGTGCGTACATGTCCGCTTAGTAGGCCCACAAGTTAGTCACCAAATCTGACGGGTCCCAGCTGTCAACGGGATGAATAATTTTTTTCACAAAACAAGGAGGCACTTCCTTCTGTGCGAAGATACAGCCGGTGGGTCCCAGCTGTCAGGTGGAGGAAACATTTTTTCCAGCTTAATAAGGAGGAACTTTCCTTGCGTGCGACCATGGACCTCGTGGGTCCCAGCCGTCAGGCTCTCCACGTAAAGTCCTCTTCCGATGACTCTCGTTTGTTGACCACGCCACACCGAACGCAGCGAGGCGATGGACAACGGCGAGGCCCCGGACGGGAACGACACAGAGATGGGAAAACGCGGCAGTGGAGTCGCAGATTGAGAGGAGGAGAAGGGTTATAACTGGTTCTGTTGCGGCATGGGGCTGTAGTCTGTGGAGAATAACAGGAGGTGTCGAGGGGTGGAGGGATAGCCTGGCCGGCGGTGGGGTAGTGCTTCGCAGCGATGCGTGCTAAGCAGAGCCGCTAGCCGCCGGAGGCCGGACCAGGCGGTCCCGACGACGCTGGAGGAAGAAGACGAGAGATTGAAGGTGCATGTCGGCCGTTGGATATAAATCCAATGGCTGTGGATGACACAATCATTTGTTGACCAAGTTGACAACGCCCTGCATAGGCTTCGACCTATTGGCCCACATGCCAGCCTGCAAAAATGTGGCATATATTTAACCCATGTTTTCTAGAATGTACAGTCCATTTGCTGGGCTAGGTGAACAAATAATTTCGCGTCAATCAGGCCCATTTATATTTTCTAAGAAATCCCAACCCATTTGCACTTCCTTGAAATACACGTATTAGGTGGGCTCGTTATATATACTCCCTTCGTCCGGAAATACTTGTCATCAAAATGGATAAAAGGGATGTATCTAGATATATTTTAGTTTTAGAAACATCCCTTTTTGTCCATTTTGATGACAAGTTTTTTCGGACGGAGGGAGTATAATGTTATGTTAGAAGGAGCAATTAATATCAAAGAATAAACCGGAGAGGCACATTATATATATATAATTAAGAAATTAGCGAGTTATTGCTCAAAATAAAAATTAGCGCGTTATTATTAAATTGGTCCTTAAAATCTTCGCAAGCTTTTGTACGCAATCACCAGCATTTTCCTTGCCTCTGAGTAAAAAACAACCAGGATTTTCCTTGCCAACTTCCGTTAAACATTTACTTTTATAAGTTGGGATGTTTTTATAATGTATATATAAGTCTCTATAAAATATACGATAATAGTAATAATATAAATATATATAATGTGGTTAGAAGGGAAAACATAAATTGGACACAACATTACTTTTATAAGAGACCTGCGTTTTATACCCCACAGTAGGCATACTAACAAGTTCACACACAAATACAACAGAAAAGGTAAACATTCATATCAAACTCAGGTTCACAGGACACATTCATATCCATAGCCAACATTCACAATCAACAACTCAAAAGATACATATATACACAAGCTCAGCATATCTATGCATCCAAATGATTGATAGATCACACGTCAATATTCATACATAATTTACAAAAAGATTTAGATATACACATGTTCAGTATGTTTATGCATCCAAATGATTGAGATCACAGCCAATATGATCCATGGGCGAACTTTAATTACCTAGGGTACAGACTGGTAAATGGTGTTCAATCAGAGGTACTTCTTGCTAAAATTAGTTCTTGTACGAGTAAACTTTCGAGTACATAAGAGGCAGCACAGACAATCTGAACTTTGCTTGTAGGTTTATCCTCAAATAGTGGCCTCGTGCCGAGGGAGGTTTGAGCAACCTGGCCACTACTTTCATCCAACCAGTTTACTGGCTCATCTTGGTCCTGTATCTCACCAAAATTCTACATTGAAGACGAGAAAGGAGGCGGTTGAGAAAATGAACCACCCAAATTTTTTGTGCAGTTCAACTGAAATGGATCATCCTTGGCGCGCAGACTGATTAAGTGCTAGATGAATATACGCGTCAACCAACTTGTCTGGAATCTTTAGACTCCATGCCATATAGTTCGCTACCATATGTGCCGATAACCAAAAGGCACAAGTTGGGACCAAAGACTGGACTGTGTTTTTCTGGGCTATGCACCAAGCAATATTTTTGGCGTTCACTCTCCTCACACTTGGATTTTGACAATTGGTTGACGCCAGTTGATACTCGAATGAATATAGGCACTTCTTGTCAACATCGATGCTTGTCTGAGTGAACTTTGGAGTACATAGCAGCAGCATAAGTACATGTCCATCTGATCATTTTGTGCAGTTCTACTGAAATCACCCGATGTAATGATTTGCCTGCGAGTTCAGGCTCCAAATTACTCCTTTACGAAATTGGAAAACAGTAGCACAATACCAAATTACCAATACGTATGACAGGCACAATAATCAGGATAAACACCAGTACCAACCTGTGTGAGGTAGCATATCAATTACTATTTCCTTTGACTGGAAGCCGAGATAAGCCAAGCGACTGACAGCAAAGGAAGAAAGCAGGCGGAGTTTAGCAACTGACAGGAAAGGACGGAAGCTGTCGAGGTAATGAAGCACCCAAAGTTTTTGTGCAGTTCCACCAAAATCGAGCATCCGTGTTGGCACATATATTGAGAGAGTGAGATTACGTTAATAGTGGGACTAGTTTATGAAACATACACTAACAAATAGAAGCACCCTCATTATCTTAATGGGTAAAGTTAGCAACATAGTAGTCTTGCTTAAAGAGAGGTATTAGTTTATTTAATCAGTGCCAATTAGCTCAACTCAACACACAAAGCATTGCCATTTATCGTAGGTTGCAAAACTTTAATGTGCAAAGATAAAGGAGTTTCTCATGACAGTAGCACGATACAAATAGAGATGACAGCAAACTAATATGGATGAAGGCCTTAGGACCGTACCAACCCGAGAAAAAAAAGCTTATTCATGTAGTCCCATAAGAGATGATAAAGCACTCACTGGAATCACACAATAGTATATATTTTTGTGCACTTCAAATGTATGGTTGAAATCACTCTTGTTTACCAGTGCTGAGATTATATCGAAAGATTATCAAGAATTTCCAGCAGAGTTAAAGCACTGGCTGGGATACAGTTCATTGTATTGTCTTGTGTAGTTCCATTTAATGTATGATTGGCACAACATGATCCCTGTTTGCACAAGTAGGAACAAGGTGAAATCTTCATTAGCTTAGTGAGAAAGGATAGGAAGACATTAGCATATTACTCAACCAGCAGCATCAAATTCATGACGGACAATACGCAAAACATTGCCTCATTGAACCAATGGCAATAAATTGACATGCAAAACAATAGCACTATTATGTCATGACACTAATAATATTCCCTCCCTGCTCCGCCACATGATTCACCTCCATAGACAAACATACACACGTACATGATTCAGCATAGGGTCCTACTAAAGATTTGTTTAACTCTAACAGGAAAATTAGGCAGTAATAAATTAGTGGTACTTAAGTACTCCTAATTAATTAAGTGAGACAGCAGAAGTGGAATGGCTCCCTGGAGGATCGTCTCACATGTAAGGTAGTCATTGCCGGAGCCCTTGAATGGCCTCGACTGAGGCCTCTGGCTTCAGCAAGATCGCCTTGGCACTGTTTATTCTTCTTCTTCTTCTTCCTCTTCATGCTCTGTTTCTCTTTCTCCTCACCAGTTGGTGAAACCAAGTACATGATTGGCCTTCTAATTCAGAATTGGTTTTGTCAGTGAGGGAGTACAAGTGTACTAGTAAAAAATAGCATTATTTTCTCATGGCAGTCGGAAAATAGAGATGAACACATGCATTAAATATCATTCTTACCTAAAGGAAGGTTATGGCGCCAATATGGATGATGAGGATTGGAACACAGATCTCCCTTTGTGCAGTTCCACCAAAATGAACCATCTGTTCCATTCCGACATTCCAGTTAAACAACACAAAAGTCACTTCTTTTAAGAAGAGTTTTGTGCAGTGCACCAAAAGGTCACAACATCAACCAGGTGAATTGGATATCCCTGTTTGCACAAAAAGGCATAGAGGAAACAATCAGAGTCTCAAACAATTACAAGCAAAAACATTTGGCTAAACTTGTCATGGCTTATAACAGTGGCATGGCTTCATTTTTACCAGGGACATTAGATTAAGAACAACTAAGGTTGCGTTTGGTTCACAGGTTTGGTGCAGGATTTTCGTAGGAACACAATTCCTACGGTATTCTTTCCCTTCCAACCGTTCGGAACACGGGAAAGGTGAATAGTGTTTCATAGGAAAGCTGGTCTGGTAGTACTGATTCCATAGGATTAGAAACATCCACGCGTTGCTCATTTTTTGGGCGGAAGCCCGAGGCAGGCGCTCGCTGCCATGCGTTAGACAGCTTGTTGTGCTGTGTTGCTGGAATAAAAGAATCAACCTATGTGTGGTACGTGAGGTGAGGACAAGAGTAGTAACTGTGCAGCTGAATAAACAAATAACATCTCATACTGCCAAGCATGCTACTCTAAAAAACAAATCTGTACATTTCGTAGTCCATCCGAACACATTCTCTTGAGAGTTTCCTCCGGTTCGCTGTTCCATAGATTTATACCTACATTCCTTTCCAATTCCTCTATTTTCATCAAGACCTATGTTTTCTGCCCCTTTATTCCGATCGGAGCCTAAATATTTGGTATAAGGGCATGGGACAGTGGGTGCACCAGCAGTCCAGCACCATGTACATAAACAGGGGCATAAAGTGGTGATTCATAGTTTGTTGCCCTGAGAAACAAACATCCAAGAAACGTATCTGGGTTGGTCCCATTTTTGTTCACTCTAGCCACCTACTCCTATGTGTGGATAGCAAATCTAGTCCTGGTCATACCACTGTGTACAACGTTACCCCTATATTTCCCTTTTCGACCAAGGGACCGGTTGGATGACCAGTCTGTACTACTTTCACCCCCTTTCCTTCCTGTTTGTACCAAGTCCGATGTACATACTAAATTCCCCCACCCCCACTTTCTTTCTTGTTTGAACCAAGTACTCCTTCCGTCCGGAATTACTTGTCATCAAAATGGATGTGTCTAGAACTAAAATACATCTAGATACATCCATTTCAATGACAAGTATTTTCGGACGGAGGGAGTACAAGATTCGACTCCATGAAGTAGTGTTACCTCTAACAATAGAAAAAATATGTGACGTTGGACCATCCGATCGAGAGGGGCTAAGAGGTAGAAAATGATGCACATGCAGCGACGTAGCGAGCTGGGGAAGTAGAGCTAAGGCGGTTTCGAACGAAGATATACCTGAAGGTCGTCGGGATGTGGATAGGTGGGCGGCGAGAGGCCGGATACGCCCACAGGCAACGACGAAGGGATCGGAGGACCTCCCGCGCCGGCGCTCGGCCAGAGATAACAGTGCGGCCGGCAGTGGGTCTCCTCCCTCGTTGTCGATGACGGCCTAAACGCTGCCCCTCCTCCCCTTCACCGGCGGAGGGGGATACGTCCGGATCTGTAAACAGCGGTGAGGATAGAAAGCCAGTGTTTTTTGAAGGGAGAAAGACAGTGTTACTACCCCTATCTTGTTTAAATCTGGAGAGGATGAGAGTGTGTGAATAGAGCAACCCTAGCAAGCAAGCGCAGAGGCTCCGACTTATATATACGTAGTGAGCAACCCTAGCAAGCAAGCAGCCCCTATCTTCGTCAACTCATACAAGACCGAGAAATTTGATTACTACAACGCCCTCTCCCTCACGGACTGAGCTCCGGTGCCTTAACTACACCTGCCTTTGGCTGCATGACAGGAGGGCCAACCACATATTGGGCCCACCTGTCATAGACGCAAAGGCAGGAGCAATAAGTTGAAGCTTTCGCTATCCCTCCCGCATGAGGTGGACGGGCATACAGCAGTGGATTCGATACTGTAGAAGTAGGAGTAACATCTTTATTGTTCGTCTTCTCGAAGCGGCGAAGAGCCAAGCGCAACCCGAATGTGGCAGTTGCGAACGCTCGTGTGGTGCGGTTCCTTGGAGTACTAGCCAAGCTCTTGCATGAGACAAAATTACTATTGTTTAACAATTAAACTCCATTATCCATTGGTTGATACTCATTCTGTATAGGTCCACACGCTTAGCACCGTTTCCTCCTGGGGTCACCATTGTTTATTTGCTAATTAATAGCATTGCATGCAATGAACTAGCCATTGCAAGTCATTAAAAGCATGCACACCTCTCATCTCTTATTGGTTGATATGTCAAGAAACAAGAAACAAGGTAGAAGTTAATGCACCGCGCCTAAGTGTTTTGGGACTTTTTGGTTTTCGTAAGATGACTTACACACCTAGATGGAGGGAGTAGTATATCCCTATAAATCGGAAAGGAGTATTTGCCTTTCTAGAGATTTCAACAAGTGACTAGACTACACCGTGTGCAGTACTCCCTCCCTTCTGGTTTATAGGGCTCAAATCTCAAATCTCATGAACCAAGGCATTTTGCGATTAGAGGAATGTATCTCGTACTTTAGAAAACTACCCTAATTAAACTCATGCATTAATTACGTAGTTCTCTCGTTTTCCTCTCCGCCTTGGTCGCGGTGCACAATATTGAGCAATCCTATATGACTAGCCGCTCTATTTACATGCGAGACATTTCAAAGCATCCGGGCCCGCATGCCATCCACCAAATCACAGCGAGGTGCTACAGACGAGACTCACCTGTCACCCCTGTGTGGCCGTCATGACCCGTCATATCACAAAACCCGCACCTTTACCAGCAGTGGTAAGGTGGCCTCCAAGTTGGACTGGACGAAGCAACCATCATTTCACTGGAACACTCGTTCAAGCCCTTTCTTCCCTTTCTTGAAGAAAACCTCACTCCAGGCTACTCACTTCTTCCATTTTTCTTCTGTACCGACGAAGGAAAGGTGGGTGGATCAGTTATGCTGCTATATTTTCATTCCAAGAATCTTCTTTTTGTGAAGCACCGACCGATTCTCACATCCTATTCTTTTCCCGTTTTCATTGCGATTGTGGTTTCCTTTTGATTGCTTTTTGTTTGTCAGTTCATTGATGGATCCTGGAGCACTAGGCAAAGAGTTGCCGGTGGACAACCCACTGGAGACAACGATCTCCAGGAAGCGAGCACCGACCAACGAGTTGACCATGTTGGCGGGCCAACCGATGGAGACGAAGAACTCCAAGAAACAAGCACTAGCCCAAGATTTGAGGACGTTGGCAGACGAACTCCTCAAAGAAAGTTGGAAGAACAGCAAGGGCCCCACCGTGCCTACCCCAAGAACTCTGATTGCCACCTATGTGAGGCTCAAGACCAAGTTTGAGGAGATAGTTGCCGTTGAGAAGCAGTATTCCCCTGGCAAGGTGATGGCCCCCATCGAGGACGAGGAGATGGCCCCCGGAGGGATGAGATCCCCCGGTGAGCTGCACAAGGTAAAAAATGATGGCTTATTACCATAGTTGTGGTTTTTGATTATTTGCAATGTGCTTGCTAATATGTTAGGGTTGTGCAGGTGCCGGTGGACGTCCTTGATGATTTCGATGTCGTGGCCCGTCCTGTTGGCATCGCCCCGGAGATCGATTCCGATGCCGCTGTCCATCCTGTGGACATCGCCCCAGAGATCGATTCCGATGTCGTGGTCAGTCCTGCGGACATCGCCCCAGAAATCGATTCCCATGCCGCTGTCCATGTTGTGGTCATTGCCCGAGAGATCGATGACAAGAAATAGTTGGTCACGCTAATCCTTCAGGGTAGTTTGCATTGCCCTGTGTTTAATTACCAGAACGATGTTATCAAACCATCTTAGGGCTAGTGCACTATCTTGTGTGGGAAGATCTTGCTACTTTTGTTTGATAGTGAATCATGTGATGAATCATGCGAACCCTCTCCGAGTTATGGAAACAGATGTATCCTCACCAGCTTTTGATGTAATATATGGCATGATTAGATGTAAGTTTGAACTGTTTATCATATCAGCAGGGCTTGTTTGATGATTCTTGGTGTTAGTAGGCTAGCTACTGTGCGAGCTATAGTACTTGCAAAACACTCACCAAAGAGAAACATTGGGGCTGATGAGCTCGTGGTACGCTTATACTTATCCCTCATCGATCGACCAATAGCCCTAGCTCCTAAAATTGTAGGCTTAGCGATCGATGACCTAGGCGGGCTAGTTTGGCCTAGTGGGTTTTAGTGATATGACGTGCAACACAAAATCATAGCAGTGCAGAGACGTACTCCCTCCGTTCCAAAATAGATGACCTAGGTGGGCTAGTTTGGCCTAGTGGGTTTCAGTCATATGACGTGGTACAATGCCGTCCAGTCTTCGCGGGTACAATAAGTTTTCTTGAAGAAGCGGAATTCAACGAAGTCATGATGGTTCCTTTGTCCGAACAACTTACAGTGGGAAAGGTTGGGCCTGCGATACGACCGGGGTAGACCAGGATAATTTTGTGCATGGCAGGTGGACTAGGATGGTCGACGTCCCACATGTCGGCGAATGAAAGTATTCTTTCCGATATAGAGGATGAGCAACGAGTATTCATTGTTTATTTTTATGAAAGCTATTGTCTCCACTGTTACGACGGAGGAGTGTGAAACACGGCAGCCCAGTGAACTTGGCATGTGCACCACTCCCTCCTTCCTCATGTAATGCCCAGGTTACAACTTTTTCTCACTTTCTCTCTATCTATTTCCTCTCAAATGTTTTTTACGTTTCTTTTTTAAGACACAATTGTTTTTATGCCTTTTTTAGAATTATTTTTTATACCTAGGAGCACGTGTAGAGACTGGCTCTTGCAGAGCCCACTCCTTGACTTTGTCAATGCCTCTCTCTCCTCCACATAAGGAGTACTACTTGCTATGCATGCATGCGGCGGGCAGCTGGCGTCTTGAGGGGCCAGGGCGGTGAGAGCGGGCTCCGGAAGCGGTCCGAACTCTAGCATAGTTTTGGTTTTTACAGTATTTCTTTCTCCATTGACAGGTAGGCCCGCGTAGATAGATAAAGAACACAAGCTGATGAGGCGCATGCGGACTGTTTGACTGGTCAACCAGACAAATACGGAGCTATAAGCCGAGCCAGTGACCGTATAATCACCATATCTCGTATACAATGATCAAAGTGAGCTATCAAGACAAGTTCGATGACCGCCAATGCATTTTACTCGGTAATAAATGACCAGGATTGAAGGGGAATCCAAATTTGCTTCGTCTTCTGTCCTTGAGCTCTTGATAAACCAATGCACTATACGGTTGTCCGGCCACTCCACCCCAGAGCTCTCACTAAGCGTCGTTCATGCCACCATGCCGCATACTAACCGGTAAGGCAGCGATGGCATCCTGCCGCGCCGAGTTCCTCGCCGCCCACGACCGCACACAAAATGCTAGGGAAGCAATGGCATCCCACCGTGCCGAGTTCGTCGCCGCTCGCGACCTCACAACTATGTGGGAGGAATTTGAAGATGCCAAGGCCAAATGGGCGGTAGAGCAAGAGGCGGCCAAAGCCGCACAGAGGGAGCGGAAAAGTCAGAAAGCACTCAAGAAAAGAGAGGCCCTCCGCCGCAAGAAAGAAAAGGACGCACGCGCTGCTGTGAAGAGGTCGGTGGAGATCCAAGCATGGCGGGGTGTCGCCGATAAAGCCGGGAAGGAGAATGACGGCGTCTGGCCAGCATGTGAGAAGTAGTAGTACTAGTAGTTAGTGTGTGTGTGTGTGTCTGAGTACGAGCATGTACCAGTACTACTAGTTACTACTATAGTTTTTAGAGCAAATTACCAGTACATTAGCCTAGACTAAATGGAAAAATTCCTATCCTAAGTATCAAATGGCATCTCTTTCTCTATAGGAATTGAGATGCATGTCATCCCACTTCCTATGATTTTCATATTCCTATCCTATGGACGAAAGGAGGCCTCTGTTGGAGTAACTACTGTAGCTAGCAGTATTGCCGGTACAATAGTTTTCTTCAAGAAGCGGAATTCAATGAAGTCATGATGGTTCCTTCGTCCAAGCAACTTCAAATTGGGAAGTGGGCCTGTGATTTGACTGCTCATTAGTCATTGTTACTGCGGCACGACAACCTGGGTGACTCCCTTGGAGTTCTGCGTGCATGGCAAGTGGACCAGGATGGTCGACGTCCCACATGTTGGCGAACGGAAGTATTCTTTCCGATATCGAGGAGCAAGGAAACCGCGTGGTATAGTATCACTGCTGATTGGTTCGCAAAAAATAGTATCACTGCCGATTTATAATTATTTTTTATTTCTGATGAATGCTAGCATTTCAACTCTTACGACGAAGGGTGACAAACATGGCACGTGCTGGATGTCCCACACGTCAGCGAAAGGAGTGGGACATGAACAGCATGGTAGAGCCCAGCGTAAAAAAACAGCGTGGTAGAGCGTCTCCACTTCTTCCACTTCTGGGTCGGAGACCACACGTAGTAGTACTTAGTGGTATGAACGATACAAAGTGCGACCTGGAGACAAAGACACGTCTAGTTGGAAGGTCTCGAGGCATACACGTAAACAAATATAAAAGTTAATATGTGCCTCCAACTAATATAGTAGTAGTAGAGTACTTAGGCACGTACTCCATAACATCACCGTGCATTGCACGTACAACATTTAGTGGTAGTACGTAGTAAGAGACAAATGCCGCCCAAGAGTTCCCTTCTCGACCTAGTTTTGGGTGTTTGGTAGAGTATATGGAGGGTGCATGAGTCCACACTAGTTTAGCACAAATACATGAGAAGCATGCATGAAGAGAGCATGCATGAAGAGGGGTGTTGAGTTGAGCATGCATGAAGAGAGAACAACTATGCTGAGACGAGAACGCAACCGAACACACCCTATATGCCACGTATGTTCATACCATTTGTGCCTTTCTACTTCACTTACTGCGCTACATTACTCAGGTTCGTACGTCCACTCCTGGGTACATGTTCGTCTCGTAGTTCCAGTCCCACGTGTTCTTCATATAGATGGAACGATCCTTGCATAACATGTGCACCTTGATGCTAGATGTCTCGCGTGTTGGCAAAAGGATGAACAAAGCTCACGTAAAAAAATAGAGTGGAAGAACATAGATTCCGGACGACCGAGAAGGAGCAAGGAACCTCATGGTGGAGCGTCTACACTCATAATATTTAATATTATTCAGCGATATAAAATTAACCAATCATCTCCACAGTGGACTGGAAGAGTACGAAACACGGCAGCCCAGTGTAGTATCATACTAGTACATGGCTAACCCACGCTATCACCATATTTCTTGGCTTCGGTGCGACACCTATCTCTAGTAATCCAGCAGCCTATATCGCTTCTCCCTCCTCGTCTCTATCAAAGTGCGGCAGGCTGGCGTTTCTACCGTCTATTGAGGTCAGTTAACTATCACATGTTAGCGACATGCCAAGAGCATTCTAAAAAAAATTCCTTTCACGTTCCGTTTTCAAAAATAAAAAATCCTTTCACGTACGAATTTGCCTGTATGTTTTGAGCAACTTGCATGTCCTATACTGCTCCTGTTTGATACTCTAACTTAGCTAGAGGTTAGACTAACTCATGACTAACCCTGAACTAACTGTAGCCAAAGAGGTGTTTGGGTGACAGGGTTAGATTGACAATAAATGCACTTCATGGAGAGAGAAAAGTGATTTTTCAGTGGTCCCAATGAGAACTATCTCCAGTTAGCACCTCTTGGGTGGGATAGTTTTTTTGGTGGGTTCGGTGCAACTTGCTCCAATTTAAACCCTCATGCTTGGATAGTTTAGGGCTATTTGAGCCCCAACTAGCTCAAACTAACTCTAACCCATGGATCCAATAGGGCCTATGGCCAGTCTCGACGCGTAGCAGTCGCGTGCACCGGGAAGCGGCGCTCTCTCGGCCGTCGCACCACTTCAAAGCCGGTGCCAGTGCGAGGTCGCCTCCGCTCTGGCCGGGCATTAATGCGGCACTGATGCTCCAGGGCGACACTGAATGTTTCATGCGGGAAGCGCGCGCTGGCAAGGGAGTATAGGTTTTGAACCGTTTCAGGTGTAGTACTAGTAGTTTGCAAAACTACTCAATTATTGCACTCAGTTTCCTAAGAAATTGTGGTAAAAAACGTTACTCCACAGCCCGCTTCCCTTCTCCTTCCTCTTCCACCGCCCGCGCATGTCCGCGGGAAGCGACCAGTCAACCCTTATATAGGAGTGCTAGCACAAAAAGATGCATGCATGACCACTAAAATTTCCATATTAAAGCGCCGCTCCGGCGAGAGTATGGCGTATGTTGTTACCTTCGGCCGGCCCATGGCTATCGGGCGACGGCAACCAGAGAAGAGGCGGTGGGAGGGGAATGAATGCAGCTACTGTTTGGGTTCGCCTTCCGGCTTAAATAAATGTGCAGCATCACGTGTACCCACGGGTGCACAAATTGTAACATACGTGTCTGCTTAAGTGGGCATCACGTAACTGGTGTGTGTGTGTGAGAGAGATTCTGAGAGACAGAGTGCGTGTGTGCAACTCTACTCTTCGGACATGTACTCAACCTTTTGCATCGGGATATAAATATAATGGTATTTACTTTAGCTAGTGATTTACGTGGCCATGTTAACGTGGTTGTGTCAAAAAAATGTCACTTCCTGCTCGTGATTTGCATTATATAATTACAAGCAAGATTCTCGTGCATTGCACGGAACATCAATATGCATTTTTTTACAAAACACCTGTTGTGATTGACCCATGCAGGAGTAATCCCATGTGTAAAAACTAATGCTATCTCAAGAATTTTATCGAAAAACTAGTATCTCGAGGATGTCATCAAAAAAATTTGAAAGATGAGAGATAAGGCGAGGAGGAGTGGAGCATGGTGGTGACTGGTGGTCGGAATGGGCGGAGGCATGGGGATGGACGGCGCCTGCAGGCGGCAGCGGCCACCATGCATGCTAGATTGTTCCAGAGACTTATTCCTTTTTTAATTGCTGAGCAATGAGGTTGCGGGAGATAATGATGTGGAGAGAGGTGCGGGTATCTTTTGTAAAATTATCATAGTTTGCTTTCTATCCTCAGATATAGATCATACGGTCTGTATTACAAGATGGCAGGCACACCATCACCACCAACTTGTTTTTTATAAGGGTACAAATGAGAAGTTTGCTGACTACTAAAGTAAAGTGGAATTTGTCCATGTTATGCAAGTAAATAAAGGTGATTGTTTATCATACGGGTAAGGTTGGATGAAGGGTGGTAGGAACAAATGCTCCGCCTAGAGCATGTGTGTGTGAGATGGAGTCTTAGTGTGTGTGTGGGGTGTGTGTGTGAGAGAGAGAGGAGAGAGAGAGATGGAGTCTTAGTTTGTGTGTGTGAGAGAGGGAGATAGATGGAGTCTTAGTGTGTGTGTGGGGGGGGCATGCATGCTTGCGTGTGTGTGTGTGTGTGTTTGTGCGTGTGTGTGAGATAGAGAGAGATGGAGTCTTAGTGTGTGTGTGTTGGGGGGGGTGCGTGCGTGCGTGTGTGTGTGTCGCGGGGTCCTCTGTGGCGGATGTAATTTAAGTGTGCATGGATTTCATCATAGAGAGGTGATGTGTATGACAGAGGCCACCAACGATGGGGTGCGAGAGAGAAAATGCCCGTAGAGAGGGAAGAGAAGGTGTGTGCGCGTGAGAGGAGTCGACTTCGAGAGAACGTGTTTGTTCGAGAGACACCGAGGAAGACTACTATATATCGATGGTGCATGTAGGCAGGAATTAAACTAAGGGATGGTCTTATTGGTTTCGGGGATATAGGGGAAGAGTGAGAGGCGGCGGGGGGGGGGG
>NC_053028.1:253978620-253991938 GCF_003073215.2 Triticum urartu | reverse complement strand
GTGATAAGCTCTACGTTCATCTACAACGGGTGCAAGCCAGTTTTGCACACGCAGAATACTTGCGTTAAACTTGACGAGCCTAGCATATGCAGATATGGCCTCGGAACACTGAGACCGAAAGGTCGAGCGTGAATCATATAGTAGATATGATCAACATAGTGATGTTCACCATTGAAAACTACTCCATCTCACGTGATGATCGACATGGTTTAGTTGATTTGGATCACGTATCACTTAGATGAGAGGGATGTCTATCTAAGTGGGAGTTCTTAAGTAAATGATTAATTGAACTTAATTTATCATGAACTTAGTCCTGATAGTATTTGCAAATATGTTGTAGATCAATAGCTCGCGTATAGCTCCTGTTTTTTGATATGTTCCTAGAGAAAACTAAGTTGAAAGATGTTAGCAATGATGCGGATTGGATCCGTGATCTGAGGATTATCCTCATTGCTGCACAGAAGAATTATGTCCTTGATGCACCGCTAGGTGACAGACCTATTGCAGGAGCAGATGCAGACGTTATGAACGTTTGGCTAGCTCAATATGATGACTACTTGATAGTTTAGTGCACCATGCTTAACAGCTTAGAATCGGGACTTCAAAGACGTTTTGAACGTCATGGACCATATGAGATGTTCCAGGAGTTGAATTAATATTTCAAGAAAATACCCGAGTTGAGAGATATGAAGTCTCCAACAAGTTCTATAGCTAAAAGATGGAGGAGAATAGCTCAAGCAGTGAGCATGTGCTCAGATTGTCTGGGTACTACAATCGCTTGAATCAAGTGGGAGTTAATCTTCCAGATAAAATAGTGATTGACAGAATTCTCTAGTCACCATCACCAAGTTAGTAGAACTTCGTGATGAACTATAAGTATGCAAGGGATAACGGAAACGATTCCCAAGCTCTTCATGATGCTGAAATCGAATGAAGGTAGAAATCAAGAAAGAGCATCAAGTGTTGATGGTTAACAAGACCACTAGTTTCAAAAAAAGGCAAAGGGAAGAAAGAACTTCAAGAGAACGAAGCAAGTTGCTGCTCAAGTGAAAAGCCCAAGTCTGGACCTAAGCCTGAGACTTGAGTGCTTCTACTGCAAAGGGACTGGTCACTGGAAGCGGAATGCCCTGATTTAGTGGATAAGAAGGATGGAAAAGTGAACAAGGGTATATTTGATATATAGGTTATTGATGTGTACCTTACTAGTATTTATAGTAGCCCCTGGGTATTTGATACTTGTTCGGTTGCTAAAAATTAGTAACTCGAAACAGGAGTTACAGAATAAATAGAGACTAGTTAAGGGTGAAGTGACGATGTGTGTTGGAAGTGGTTCCAAGATTGATATGATCATCATCGCTCACACTTGTAGGATCGAAAGTATGTCTAGAGGGGGGTGATTAGACTACTTGACCAAATAAAAACTTAACCTTTTCCAATTTTAGTTCTTGGCAGATTTTAGCTATTGTAGGACAAGTCAAGCAATCATCACACAATTCAAGCAAGCATGCAAAGAGTATATTGGCAGCGAAAGTAAAGCATGCAACTTGCAAGAATGTAAAGGGAAGGGTTTGGAGAATTCAAACGCAATTGGAGACACGGATGTTTTTCCCGTGGTTCGGATAGGTGGTGCTATCCTACATCCACGTTGATGAACTTCAACCCACGAAGGGTAACGGTTGCGCGAGTCCACGACAGGGCTCCACCCAAAGGGTCTCGCGAGTCCACACAGGGCTCCACCCACGAAGGGTCCACGAAGAAGCAACCACCCACAAAGGGTCCACGAAGAAGCAACCTTGTCTATCCCACCATGGCCATCGCCCACGAAGGACTTGCCTCACTAGCGGTAGATCTTCACGAAGTAGGCGATCTCCTTGCCCTTACAAACTCCTTGGTTCAACTCCACAATCTTGTCGGAGGCTCCCAAGTGACACCTAGCCAATCTAGGAGACACCACTCTCCAAGAAGTAACAAATGGTGTGTAGGTGATGAACTCCTTGCTCTTGTGCTTCAAATGATAGTCTCCCCAACACTCAACTCTCTCTCATAGGATTTGGATTTGGTGGAAAGAAGATTTGAGTGGAAAGCAACTTGGGAAGGCTAGAGATCAAGATTCATATGGTAGGAATGGAATATCTTGGTCTCAACACATGAGTAGGTGGTTCTCTCTCAGAACATATGAGTTGGAATGGTGTATGTGTTCTGATGGCTCTTTCACAGAATGAGAAGGTGGAGGGGTATATATAGCCTCCACACAAAATCCAACCGTTACACAGTTTTCCAATCTCGGTGGGACCGAATCAATAAGCTCGGTCGGACGAAAATGTAAACCTAGTGACCGTTAGTGATTTTCGGTGGGACTGACGTGCAACTCGGTAGGACCGATATGGTTAGGGTTTGGGCATAACGTAATCTCGGTGAGACCGATTACACAAACTCGGTGAGACCGAATTTGGTAATTAGCTAACCAGAGAGTTGGTCAGGCAAACTCGGTGGGACCGATTTGCTCTTTCGGTGAGACCGAAAAGTTACAAAAGGAACACTGAATTTACATTGCAATCTCGGTGGGACCGATTCGCTCTTTCGGTGAGACCGAAAAGTTACGAAAGGGAAACAGAGAGTTTGCAATCCCATCTCGGTGAGACCGAGATCCCTATCGGTAGAACCGAATTGCTAGGGTTTGGCAGTGGCTTATGACAAGTGAAACTCGGTGGCGCCGGATAGAAAGAATCGGTAGGACCGAGTTTGGCTTAGGGTTTAGGTCATATGTGGATATGGGAAAGTAGTTGAGGGTTTTGGAGCATATCACTAAGCACATGAAGCAAGAGGCTCATTAAGCAACACCTCATCCCTCCTTGATAGTATTGGCTTTTCCTAAAGACTCAATGTGATCTTGGATCACTAAAATATAAAATGAAGAGTCTTGAGCTTTTGAGCTTGAGCCAATCCTTTGTCCTTAGCATTTTGAGGGTTCCACTTTCACATCCATGCCATGCCAATCATTGAGCTTTCCTGTTCATCTTGGAATAGCATTAGCTCAATGAGCTATATGTTGTTATGAATTACCAAAACCACCTAGGGATAGTTGCACTTTCAATCTCCCCCTTTTTGGTAATTGATGACAACATATAGATCAAAGCTTCGACAAATGATAATAAGCATGAAATATATCGTCGCTTTGAGAAGTATGTGACAAGTAAGAGCTCCCCCTAAATTTGTGCATATTTAAAATTTGCTTTGGACTGCAAATGCACAAAGAGTTAGAGTCATGGGTTACTCTTCCATGTCACATACATCTTGGTGGAGCGCTTAAAATGATAAGAATGAAATACATGCACTCATCACCAAGAAAAGTGAATGATCACATAAGATAGATAAGATAATAGCATTCACCAAGCATTAAGTGTAGCTTATGATCAAACACATGATCATCAATGTCTCACGAGCAATGACATAGTATCTCACACTCAAAAGCAAACAAAGTTCGAAAAACCACCAAATAAAACAAGAGAGAATAAAAGCAACAAAAGCAACACTCTCTCTCGAAGCCTATGATCTATACATTTTCTCCCCCTTTGGCAACAAGTTACCAAAAAGTTCCTAGAAAATGCATAGTGCTAAGTCGACACTCAGGCTTGATCTTCAGGTGGTGGTGGAGTCCGGAGCACTCCAAGGACGAAGCCTTCTGTAGACGTGGTTGGAGTTGAGGCTGAAGTAGATGCTGGAGCTGGTGGAACTGAAGCTGTAGCTGGGCAGAAGTGGTGGCTCTGGTGTCAGCAACTGGCACTGCATGTGATCTCTGAGCTCTTGGCACTCTGGCAAATGCATCAGTTGTAGTCTTGCCTCTTCTCTCCTGCATGTCATCCTGGAGCTGCTCCACTGCAGTCCGAATCTCTGTCACTTTGACATCCAAGTCATAGAACTTTTGTTCCATGATCCTCTCTAAGCTTGCCTGGTTCTGCGTTAGGGTGGCTAGTCCTTGCTCAATTCACAGGGTGGATGCAATCAAGTAACCAAGCTGCTCTTGTTTGGTTTTCAGGAAATATTCAGATGCCTCCTCTTGAGTAGGCATCTTGGCAGCTTTCTCCTTCCTCGCCTTCTCCTTCTTGGCTTGTGTTTGGGCAGATGATGGCTCATTCTCAGTCATGACCACTTGATTATCATCAAAGTCTGGACGGATGGGCAGGTGTTCCTTGTCCAATAAGTATATGCCCGTGCCCATCTTAGAGTTGATGAGCTCCTGAATCTGTGGGGCATATCCACAGCTCCTCTTCTGATCTGCTGCAGTCCTCTTGATAGTCTCTACTATGAGGCTCATCACTTTGAACTTCTGTGGCACATGAAATATATGAAGCAAATTGATCGCATGGCCTCTGATCATCTTGTGATCACCTAACTTGGGCAACAAGTTGTGCCTAAGGATCCAGTTGATAGTTGGCAGCCCTGACAGAAGATAATGCACTGAGCCAAACTTGAAAGTATCAAGTGCTTCATTTGGAATTTCCTTGTACATGTTGGACATTGAGTTGTGGTCCATCTTCTTCTTGGCATAAATGTCCAAGTCATCGTCATGCTCTTCTGGGGCATTAATCAGCTGAGCCCATTCAGCAACTGTAGACTGGTACCTCGTACCCTCTGACATCCACACAATCCTGCCATCTGGATAGAAATGTGCCGTGGAGTAGAATTGCATGATAAGTTCCTCGTTCCACTTTGTGAGCTTCTGCACAACAAAGTCTGCTACTCCACAAGCATTGAAGCTGTCTTGCACTCCAGGATAGTGCTCTTCATTGTTCTTGATGTACTCCCAATCAACCCATCTAATGTCACAAACTATGGGCTTCTTGTCCAACAAAACTGTCTCATAGAAGTCCTGCTGTTCCTTAGTGTGAAACCTGTAATCAACTGTAGTTCTTCTCCTTGAAGCATACGGATCTGCTTCTCTCCACTTCCTCAGCCCTAAGTCTCTTCTGAGCTTCATGTCCTCAGCCACAGGATGAGCATCATTGTGGTCTGGGATCTTGGGCTTGAGCTTTCTCAGAACATGCTCTTCATCATCTTCTTCAGCAGCTTCAGGCCACTGGGGCCTTGTTCTTTTCAGTTGTAGGTATGCTCCTCGTATTTCTCTTTGGAGCTGTCTTGACCTTTGATGCAGCCTTGGGTGCTTCCTTGGGCTTAGATGCAGTAGCCCCTGATTTGATAGCATCACCCATTAGCTTGGGTGCCTTAGGTGCTGGTGCAACAACCTCTTCTTCTTCCTCTTCTTCCATGATGGAAGCCTTTCCAAGCACTCTGGCTACGGTCTTCTTGACCCTTTCCTTCCTTTTCTTTCCTTCAGCAGCAAACTGGCTCTATGGTTGCAGGCTTTTCAGGAATCTGAGTTCAGGCTCTGGCCTTTGGCATAGGCTGCCTACCTACTGGCCTTTTGATTTTCAATCCTGGCTTTATGCCTTGAGCTGAGCCATGTTCCTTCTCGAGCACTACTCTCTTTGAAGTGCTTCCTCTTCTGCCACATATCCTCATCCTCTGATTCTGAGTTCTCTTCTCTTTGTCTTGTGCAGCTTTAGGCAGATTGCTAGGTGCTCCTGCTGCCTTCATCTGAAGAACTTGAGGACTAGTGCCCTCACTCATCTGCCACTTGCTTCTGACAGTTCTGGCTATCACTTTGGTCTGACATGATGCAAACTCTGACTGCTGACCCTGTGAATAGGTTATAGATGAGATAGAGTGGATAAGCATCACAAAATGCAGAGATTTTTGCAAAAGAATAATTCAAAAACTTAGTTTTAGTTTCCCACTGAAAGCATCTCGGATCTACCGATTTCTAAACTCGGTGATACCGAAGCAGTTTTGGCACCTAAACTAGTGAACTCGGTCAGACCGAGTCACAGTTCGGTGGCACCGAGACTGCTAGGGTTTCACAGAGTTCCAAAATCGGTCACACCGATAAGTAATTCTCGGTCAGACCGAGTCTCACTTGTGCAATGGCATAAGCCAAATCGGTGGGACCGAGTTTTTCAACTCGGTGGGTCCGAGATGGTTTCGGCGGAAACCTAACCCTAAAATTTTCGAATTAAACCTAATCTACGAGTTCATTGACTGGATAGAAGTTTAACAAACGTGGCAAGAATCATGATGATCACAATGTGCTAAGAATCGGATTGGGGAATAGCACAAAGATCGAGTCCATACCCTAGTTCGGCGGAGACTCGCTACGGCGGCAACGGCGGGGTTGAATTTCCGTTGACGGCGACGGAGACCAGCGACTGGAGGCGGCTGGCGGCGAGGAGACGATCCGGAGACCAAGTTGGCAGAGCAGGCTATCGCGCGGGCGAAGGGGTTCGGAGAAATTTCCAAATTTTTGCCCGTGACTATATATAGCCCGACCCTGTCGGTGTGACCGAGTGGAACAACTCGGTGGCACCGAGATGCAAAACTGTATACAGTTGTTGCAACTCGGTGTGACCGAATGGTTCAAATCGGTTGCACCGAGATCGAAAACCTAGATCAACTTAATGATCTCGGTAGGACCGAAAGTAGGGTATCGGTCAGACGAGAATCATAAAGAGGTTTTGGAAGTTTAAGTCTATGACGAATCGGGGACTCCGAGCGCTCCTCACACAGAGTGGTTCGAATCTGACTTGATCAAATTTTGTGATGTAGCATGAATAGAGTTTGAGACGAGAAAAGCATAGATAGCTAGAGGAGGTTCTTAGGCATTCTTGTCCATCCACTTGGCAAAAGAGGATAAAGCCAAACAGTCACAACAACAAGTGGATGTCCTCGAATGAGTAAAATATGCAACCGGCATGCTCACACAATAAGATGGCAAATGAAATATGTGACAAGGCATGCACAACCAATTCTAGCATCTATCAAGCAATTTGCGATGACAAGGTCATCTATATATGAGTATATTGACTTAGGAGTCAAGTGAGAACACTTGATCATAGGTCATACTCATCGTTTAAGTTCAAGTGGGGTTACCACTTTTACATAAAGCATTGTTGTGTTCACATCTTTAGAGTTGCTTTAGCTCAAGTCTTAGAGTAAAGCTCCCCCTAGATGTGATATCCCCCCTTAGAGGGATGAACTAACCTCGGGTTTTGTCGATGATGACTTCATGTAGATGTTGAAGATGTGGATGCTCAATGTTGATGTAGATCACTTGGAGCTATCCATTTGAGTGAATTGCACTTTCAATACCTACATGGGTTAGTCCCACAAGGAACAAACAAGGATATCCATAGACATAGAGTGATGCACACACAAGATGATGTCCATGAAAACTTTTAGGTTACCTTGTCCCTTGTCTTACCAACAAGAGGGTTTGTGACTCCTTGAACTAGTGCAAGATGTGGAAGTTGATTGCACTTGTTCTTGCCAAAATGATAAGAGTGAAGTATGTTGGCGGAGTCACCCTCAAGAACTCTCTAGTTCTTCTTCTTTTGGATCCACACCATCTTGATGGGAATCCTTGGAGTTGTAGTCGTACTTGATGAAGTGGAACTTGAAGTAGTCTTGGGAATCCACTTGACTAAGGTCTTAGGAGCTTCTTCAAATGCATCAATTTCCTCTTGAAGCTTGTCCTTGCCTTTTTGCTTGTAGTCTTGTGGTGGAAGATCATCTTGAGCTTGTGTCCCCTTGAAAGAAGTATCATACTTCTCTTGTTGAGGAACAAACTTTGTCTTGGGGTATTGATCTTCTTCCCACTCAACTCCATTGGCATTGAACTTTCGTTCAAAACCAACACCTTGATTCTTCCGGTGCGTTCCTTGCTTGCGCACAATTTCCTCGAATTGCTTACTCCCGGCAAGGCTTTTGTACACTCCTTTCTCTATAATTCCCTTCAATAAACTATTTTCTTGCTCAAGTGTAACTTGGCTAAGAGAATCATTAGTGGAATCAAGAGAACTACTAGAAGCAACAATATTGGATTTAGCATGATCATTGTTACTGCTAGAGGAAGAATCTTTCTTGTTCTTGTTACTAGACTTGACTGAGGCATGTAAGTGGATTAAGAGAAACGCTTGGCAATTGAAGAACCTTTCTTGCAGATCATCATTGATTTCCTTTTAAGAACTCATGCTCTTGCTCAAGATGAAGCTTTTCAAAAAGTTATCTCATGAGCTCTTAAAAGTTCTCGATGATCTTCGAAGATAGTTTCATGAGCTAACTTAAGAGTGTTTTAGTTCTTTAGTTAGAGCCTCAATCTTCTCCTTATCATTGTCATCGTTTTATCTTGATTAGCATGATAATTGACTTTCATCATAGTATTCATCACTAGAGTTGTCACCAAGCAAATCATCACCTAACAAGTCATCTTCATCACTATTGAAATCAACATACTCGGGGTGTGTTACCTTAGGACCTTTGGCCATGAAGCATCTTCCAATTCCTTCAAATATGTCGTAGGAGTTGGTTGACAACAAGTGCTAGACCGGCACACCTTCATCTTGAGTATCTTCGAGTCGAGTGATAACTTCTCTCGGAGTGGCAGTCGAGTCGCTGGAGTACACATTCACCAACATGAGCTTGATGTCTTCGTCTTGTGTGTAGCTCCTTGATGATTTTTCCTTCCTTTCCGAATCCTTGCTTCTCCGTGAGTATCTTCGTTCATAACGATCATCTCTACTCCTTCTCTCTCTTGGTGGTGATTCTTTGCTTCTTCTTTTTGGAGAATCTTCTCTTCTCTTGTAGGGAGCCGTACACTCATTGGAATAGTGTCCGGGTCTTCCACAACTGTAGCAGTTTCGCTCTCGACTAGAAGATCTTTTGTCATTGTAGGACCTTGACTTGAAGCTTCTATCTTTGCTTCTACTCTTGTAGAACTTGTTGAAGTTCTTCACCATTAAGCTCAATTCTTCATTGAAGTTTTGTTTCTCACTTGATGATGTAGGGGCTTCACATGAGGCTTTGTAGGCACCACTTGATTTGTTGTGAAGTTCCTCTTTATCCTTAAGTGACATCTCATGAGCAACAATTCTTCCAATCACCTCCGTTGGCTTGAGATCTTTGTAATTGGGCATCATTTGGATCAATGTGCACACGGTATCATATTTTCCATCCAAGGCTCTTAGAATCTTCTTGATGATGAATCTATCGGTCATCTCTTCACTTCCTAAGCCGGCAATCTCATTTGTGATGAGAGCAAGCCTAGAGTACATTTCAGGCGACACCTTCACCATCCTTCATTTTGAACTTGTCAAGTTGACTTTGAAGCACATCCAACTTGGATTCCTTGACGGAGTCGGTACCTTCTGTGCATATCAATCAAAGTGTCCCAAATTTCCTTTGCATTCTCAAGACGGCTGATTTTTTGAATTCTTCGGGGCACAATCCGTTGAAGAGAATATCACAAGCTTGAGCATTGTATTGCAACATCTTCAACTCATCCGCGGTAGCTTCACGGTTTGGTTCTTTCCCATCAAAGAAGTCACCTTGCAAACCAACACACACAATAGCCCAAACGGCGAGGTTATGTCCAAGAATATGCATTTTCATTTTATGCTTCCAACTAGCAAAATTAGTACCATCAAAGTAAGGACCTCTACGGTGATAATTTCCCTCGCTAGACGCCATACTCTCCTAGGTTGTGAAACCAAGGCTATGACCACCAAAAGCTATGGAGATCAAAGGAAATGGAGACCAAAGCTCTGATACCACTTGTAGGATCGAAAGTATGTCTAGAGGGGGGGTGATTAGACTACTTGACCAAATAAAAACTTAGCCTTTTCCCAATTTTAGTTCTTGGCAGATTTTAGCTATTTTGGGACAGGTCAAGTAATCATCACACAATTCAAGCAAGCATAGAAAGAGTATATTGGCAGCGGAAAGTAAAGCATGCAACTTGCAAGAATGTAAGGAGAAGGGTTTAGAGATTTCAAACGTAATTGGAGACACGGATTTTTTTCCCGTGGTTCTGATAGGTGGTGCTATCCTACATCCACGTTGATGGAGACTTCAACCCACGAAGGGTAACGGTTGCGCGAGTCCACGGAGGGCTCCACCCACGAAGGGTAATGGTTGCGCGAGTCCACGGAGGGCTCCACCCACGAAGGGTCCATGAAGAAGCAACCACCCACGAAGGGTCCACGAAGAAGCAACCTTGTCTATCCCACCATGGCCATCGCCCACGAAGGACTTGCCTCACTAGCGGTAGATCTTCACGAAGTAGGCGATCTCCTTGCCCTTACAAACTCCTTGGTTCAACTCCACAATCTTGTCGGAGGCTCCCAAGTGACACCTAGCCAATCTAGGAGACACCACTCTCCAAGAAGTAACAAATGGTGTGTAGGTAATGAAACTCCTTGCTCTTGTGCTTCAAATGATAGTCTCCCCAACACTCAACTCTCTCTCATAGGATTTGGATTTTGTGGAAAGAAGATTTGAGTGGAAAGCAACTTGGGGAAGGCTAGAGATCAAGATTCATATGGTAGGAATGGAATATCTTGGTCTCAACACATGAGTAGGTGGTTCTCTCTCAGAACATATGAGTTGGAATTGTGTATGTGTTCTGATGGCTCTCTTTCGAATGAAGAGGAGGTGGAGGGGTATATATAGCCTCCACACAAAATCCAACCGTTACACACAGTTTTCAATCTCGGTGGGACCGAATCAACAAACTCGGTCGGACCGAAAAGGTAAACCTAGTGACCGTTAGAGATTTCGGTGGGACTGACATGCAACTCGGTAGGACCGATATGGTTAGGGTTTGGGCATAACGTAATCTCGGTGAGACCGATTACACAAACTCGGTGAGACCGATTTGGTAATTAGCTAACCAGAGAGTTGGTCAGGCAAACTCGGTGGGACCGATTTGCTCTTTCGGTGAGACCGAAAAGTTACAAAAGGGAAACAAAGAGTTTACATTGCAATCTCGGTGGGACCGATTCGCTCTTTCGGTGAGACCGAAAAGTTACGAAAGGGAAACAGAGAGTTTGCAATCCCATCTCGTGAGACCGAGATCCCTATCGGTAGAACGAATTGCTAGGGTTTGGCAGTGGCTTATGACAAGTGAAACTCGGTGGCGCCGGATAGAAAGAATCGGTAGGACCGAGTTTGGCTTAGGGTTTAGGTCATATGTGGATATGGGAAAGTAGTTGAGGGTTTTGGAGCATATCACTAAGCACATGAAGCAAGAGGCTCATTAAGCAACACCTCATCCCTCCTTGATAGTATTGGCTTTTCCTAAAGACTCAATGTGATCTTGGATCACTAAAATATAAAATGAAGAGTCTTGAGCTTTTGAGCTTGAGCCAATCCTTTGTCCTTAGCATTTTGAGGGTTCCACTTTCACATCCATGCCATGCCAATCATTGAGCTTTCCTGAAATAGTCATCTTGGAATAGCATTAGCTCAATGAGCTATATGTTGTTATGAATTACCAAAACCACCTAGGGATAGTTGCACTTTCACACACTCCCTATACTTTCGGGATTAGTGTTAAACCTAAATAAATGTTATTTGGCGTTTGCGTTGAGCATGAATATGATTTGATCATGTTTATTGCAATACGCTTATTCATTTAAAATCAGAGAATAATTGTTGTTCTGTTTACATGAATAAAACCTTCGATTGTCATACACCCAATGAAAATAGTTTGTTGGATCTCGATCGTAGTGATACACATATTCATAATATTGATGCCAAAAGATGAAAAGTTGATAATGATAGTGCAACTTATTTGTGGCACTGCCGTTTAGGTCATATCGGTGTAAAGCGCATGAAGAAAATCCATGCTGATGGGCTTTTGGAATCACTTGATTATGAATCAGTTGATGCTTGCGAACCATGCCTCATGGGTAAGATGACTAAGACTCCGTTCTCCGGAACAATGGAGCGAAGCAACAACTTGTTGGAAATAATACATACTGATGTATCAGTCCGATGAGTGTTGAGGCTCGCGGCGGGTATCGTTATTTTTCTGACCTTCACAGATGATTTGAGCAGATATGGGTATATCTACTTGAAGAAACATAAGTCTGAAACATTTGAAAAGTTCAAAGAATTTCAGAGTGAAGTGGAAAATCATCGTAACAAGAAAATAAAGTTTCTACGATCTGATCGCAGAGGCGAATATTTGAGTTACGAGTTTGGTCTTCAATTAAAACAATGGAATAGTTTCACAAACTCATGGACCTGGAACACCACAGCGTAATGGTGTGTCCGAACGTCATAACCGTACTTTATTTGATATAGTGCAATCTATGATGTCTCTTACCGATTTACCACTATCGTTTTGGGGTTATGCATTAGAGAGAGCTGCATTCACATTAAAAAAGGGCACCATCTAAATCCGTTGAGACGACACCGTATGAACTGTGGTTTAGCAAGAAACCTAACCCGTCATTTCTTAAAGTTTGGGGTTGCGATGCTTATGTTAAAAAGTTTCATCTTGATAAGCTCAAACCCAAGTCGGAGAAATGCGTCTTCATAGTATACCCAAAAGTAACTATTGGGTACGCCTTCTATCACAGATCCGAAGGCAAGATATTTGTTGCTGAGAATGGATCCTTTCTAGAGAAGGAGTTTCTCTCGAAAGAAGTGAGTAGGAGGAAAGTAGAACTTGATGAGGCAAATGTACCTGCTCCCTTATTGGAAAGTAGTTCATCACAAAAATCTGTTTCTGTGACTCCTACACCAATTAGTGAGGAAGCTAATGATGATGATCATGTAACTTCAGATCAAGTCACTACCGAACCTCGTAGGTCAACCAGAGTGAGATCCGCACCAGAGTGGTACGATAATCATGTTCTGGAGGTCATGTTAATTGACCATGACGAACCTACGAACTATGAGGAAGCGATGATGAGCCCAGATTCCACGAAATGGCTTGAGGCCATAAAATCTGAGATGGGATCCATGTATGAGAACAAAGTGTGGACTTTAGTTGACTTGCCTGATGATCGGCAAGCCATAAAAAATAAATGGATCTTCAAGAGGAAGACGGACACTGATAGTAGTATTACTATCTACAAAGCTAGACTTGTCGAAAAAGGGTTTAACAAAGTTCAAGGTGTTGACTATGATGAGATTTTCTCACTCATAGCGATGCTTAAGTCTGTCCGAATCATGTTAGCAAATTTCCACATTTTATGAAATCTGGCAAATGGATGTCAAAACTACATTCCTTAATGGATTTCTTAAGAAGAGTTGTATATGATGCAACCAGAAGGTTTTGTCAATCCTAAAGGTGCTAACGAAATGTGCAAGCTCTAGCAATCCATCTATGGACTCGTGCAAGCATCTCAGAGTTGGAATATACACTTTGATGAGTTGATCAAAGCATATAGTTCTATACAACTGTATCTCTCTCTTT
>NC_053028.1:253960071-253977620 GCF_003073215.2 Triticum urartu | reverse complement strand
TATTCTCTGACTTAAATGAATAACCATCTCGCAATAAACAACATCCAGATATAATGTTCATGCTCAACCCTGGCATGAAATAACAATTATTGAGGTCTAAAACTAATACCGAAGGTAGATGTAAAGGTAGTGTGCCGACGACGATCGCATCAACCTTGGAACCATTCCCGACGTGCATCGTCACCTCATCCTTATCCAATCTCCATTTATTTCGCAGCTCCTGTTTCGAGTTACAAATATGAGCAACCGAACCAGTATCAAATATGCAGGAGCTACTATGAGCATTAGTAAGGAACACATCAATAACATGTATATCAAATATACCTTTGTTCACTTTGCCATCCTTCTTATCTGCCACGTACTTGGGGCAGTTTCGCTTCCAGTGACCATTTCCTTTGTAGTAGAAGCACTCAGTTTCAGGCTTGGGTCCAGCTTTGGGATTCTTCATGGGAGCGGCAACTTGCTTGCCATTCTTCTTGAAATTCTCTTTCTTTCCCTTGCCCTTTTTTCTTAAAACTGGTGGTCTTGTTAACCATTAACACTTGATGCTCTTTCTGGATTTCTACCTCTGCCAGATTTCAGCATCACGAAATGCTCGATAATCATTTTCGTCATCGCTTGCATATTATAGTTCATCACGAAGCCATTGTAGCTGGTGGCAGTGACTGCAGAACTGTTGGAAATATGCCCTAGAGGCAATAATAAATTAGTTATTATTATATATTTTCATTGTTCATGATAATCGTTTATTATCCATGCTAGAATTGTATTGATAGGAAACTCATATACATGTGTGGATACATAGACAACACCATGTCCCTAGTAAGCCTCTAGTTGACTAGCTCGTTGATCAATAGATGGTTACGGTTTCCTGACCATGGACATTGGATGTCGTTGATAATGGGATCACATCATTAGGAGAATGATGTGATGGACAAGACCCAATCCTAAGCCTAGCACAAAGATCGTGTAGTTCATATGCTAAAGCTTTTCTAATGTCAAGTATCATTTCCTTAGACCATGAGATTGTGCAACTCCTGGATACCGTAGGAGTGCTTTGGGTGTGCCAAACGTCACAACGTAACTGGGTGGCTATAAAGGTACACTACAGGTATCTCCGAAAGTATCTGTTGGGTTGGCACGAATCGAGACTGGGATTTGTCACTCCGTGTAACGGAGAGGTATCTCTAGGCCCACTCGGTAGGACATCATCATAATGTGCACAATGTGACCAAGGAGTTGATCACGGGATGATGTATTACGGAATGAGTAAAGAGACTTGCCGATAACGAGATTGAACAAGGTATCGGGATACCGACGATCGAATCTCGGGCAAGTATCGTACCGCTAGACAAAGGGAATTGTATACGGGATTGATTGAATCCTTGACATCGTGGTTCATCCGATGAGATCATCGTGGAACATGTGGGAGCCAACATGGGTATCCAGATCCCGCTGTTGGTTATTGTCCGGAGAGTTGTCTTGGTCATGTTTGCATGGTTCCCGAACCCGTAGGGTCTACACACTTAAGGTTCGATGACGCTAGGGTTATAGGGAATAGATATACGTGGTTACCGAATGTTGTTCGGAGTCCCGGATGAGATCCCGGACGTCACGAGGAGTTCCGGAATAGTCCGGAGGTAAAGATTTATATATGGTAAGTCCTGTTTTGGTCGCCGGAAAAGTTTTGGGTTTTATCGGTAATGTACCGGGACCACCGGGAGGGTCCCGGTGGTCCACCAAGTGGGGCCACCAGCCCCGGAGGGCTGCATGGGCCAAGTGTGGGAGGGGACCAGCCCAGGTGGGCTGGTGCGCCCCCCCCCCCCCACAAGGGCCCAAGGTGCCTAGGGTTTGGGGAGGGGGCGCCTCCACCTAGCTTGGGGGGCAAGTTTCCCCTCTCCCCCCCCTTGGCCGCCACCCTAGATGGGTTTGGGGCTGCCGCACCCCTTGGGGTGGAAACCCTAAAGGGGGCGCAACCCCCTCCCTCTCCCCTATATATACTTGAGGACTTTGGGGCTGACAACACATGAGTTTTGACCTCTCCATGGCGCAGCCCTGCCTCTCTCCCTCCTCCTCTCCCGCGGTGCTTGGCGAAGCCCTGCAGGATTGCCACGCTCCTCCACCACCACCACGCCGTCGTGCTGCTGCTGGATGGAGTCTTCCCCAACCTCTCCTTCTCCCCTTGCTGGATCAAGGCGTAGGAGACGTCACCGGGCTGCACGTGTGTTGAACGCGGAGGTGCCGTCCGTTCGGCACTAGGATCTCCGGTGATTTGAATCACGACGAGTACAACTCCATCAACCCCGTTCATTTGAACGCTTCCGCTTAGCAATCTACAAGGGTATGTAGATGCACTCCCCTTTCCTCGTTGCTAGATTACTCCATAGATTGATCTTGGTGTTGCGTAGAAAATTTTGAATTTCTGCTACGTTCCCCAACAGTGCATCATGAGCTAGGTCTATGCGTTAGTTTCTATGCACGAGTAGAACACAAAGTTTGTGGGCGTCGAATTTGTCAATTTGCTTGCCGTTACTAGTCTTATCTTGATTCGGCGGCATCGTGGGATGAAGCGGCCCGGACCGACCTTACACGTACTCTTACGTGAGACTGGTTCCACCGACTGACATGCACTAGTTGCATAAGGTGGCTAGCGGGTGTCTGTCTCTCCCACTTTTAGTCGATCGGATTCGATGAAAAGGGTCCTTATGAGGGGTAAATAGAAATTGGCATATCACGTTTGTGGTTTTGGCGTAGGTAAGAAACGTTCTTGCTAGAAACCTATAGCAGCCACGTAAAAAACTTGCAACAACAATTAGAGGACGTCTAACTTGTTTTTGCAGCATATGCCTTGTGATGTGATATGGCCAAAAGGATGTGATGAATGATATATGTGATGTATGAGATTGATCATGTTCTTGTAATAGGAATCACGACTTGCATGTCGATGAGTATGACAACCGGCAGGAGCCATAGGAGTTGTCTTAATTTATTTATGACCTGCGTGTCAACATAAACGTCATGTAATTACTTTACTTTATTGCTAAAAGCGTAGCCATAGTAGTAGAAGTAATAGATGACGAGACAACTTCATGAAGACACGATGATGGAGATCATGGTGTCATGCCGGTGACAACGATGATCATGGAGCCCCCGAGATGGAGATCAAAAGGAGCAAAATGATATTGGCCATATCATGTCACTATTTGATTGCATGTGATGTTTATCATGTTTTACATCTTATTTGCTTAGAACGACGGTAGCTTAAATAAGATGATCCCTCACTAAAATTTCAAGAAAGGTGTTCCCCCTAACTGTGCACCATTGCGAAGGTTCGTTGTTTCGAAGCACCACGTGATGATCGGGTGTGATAGATTCTAACATTCGAATACAACGGGTGTAAGCCAGATTTACACAGCAAAACACTTAGGTTGACTTGACGAGCCTAGCATGTATAGACATGGCCTCGGAACACGGAAGACCGAAAGGTCGAGCATGAGTCGTATAGAAGATACGATCAACATGAAGATGTTCACTGATGTTGACTAGTCCGTCTCACGTGATGATCGGACACGGCCTAGTTGACTCGGATCATGTTTCACTTAGATGACTAGAGGGATGTCTATCTGAGTGGGAGTTCATTAATGAACTCAATTATCATGAACATAGTCTAAATTGTCTTTGCAAATATGTTGTAGATAAATAGCTCACGTTGTAGCTCCCTGTTTCAATACGTTCCTAGAGAAAGATTAAGTTGAAAGATATTGTAAGCAATGATGCATACTGGGTCCATAGTCTGAGGAGTTGTCCTCACTGCTACACAGAAGGCTTACGTCTTTGATGCACCGCTCGATGTGCAAACCCCTACAACGTCGTCTGTGGATGTTTGTGAACACCTGACAGACACATCCTGATGACTACTTGATAGTATAGTGCACCATACTTTACGGCTTAGAATCGGGATTCCAATGACGTTTAACGCCATAGAACATATGAGATGTTCCTAACGCCTGAAATTGGGATTTCAGGCTCATGCCCGTGTTGAGAGGTGTGAGCTCTGACAAGTTCTTTTGCCAACAAGATGGAGGAGAATAGCTCAGCTAGTGAGCATGTGCTCAGAATGTCTGGGTGCTACAATCACTTAAATCAAGTGGGAGTTAAACTTCCAGATAAGATAGTGATTGATAGAGTTCTCTAGCCACTATCACTAAGCTACTAGATCTTCGTGATGAACTATGATATGCAAGGGATGGAGTTGATCCCGGAGCTGTTCGCGGTGCTTAAGACCGCAAAAGGTAGAAATCAAGAAGGAGCATCAAGTGTTGATGGTTTAACAAGACCACTGGTTTCAAGAAGGGCAAGGGCTAGAAGGGAAACTTCATGGATGGAAAATCAGTTGCCGCTCTAGTGAAGGAACCCAAGGTTGAACCCAAACCGAGACTAAGTGCTTCTATTGTAAGGGAAAGGTCACTGGTAGCGGAATTACCCAAATGCATGGTAGATAAGAGGCTGGCAACTTCAACAAAGTATATACGTGTTATTAATGTGTACCTCACTAGTACTCCTGGTAGCACTGGGTATTGATACCGTTCAAGTTGCTATTATTGGTGACTGAAGCAAGCTACGGACTAAACGGAGACTGGCTAAGGGCGAGGTGACGATGTGTGTTGGAAGTGTTTCCAAAGTTGATGAGATCACCATCGCACGCTCCATCTGCCTTCGGGATTAGTATTGAACCTAGATAAATATTATCAGGTGTCTACGTTGAGCATGAATATGATTAGATCATGTTCATTGGCAATACGGTTCATTAATTTAGTTAGAGAATAATGGTTATTCTGTTTTACATGAATGATACCTTTCATGGTCATGCACCCTATGTGAATGGTTCATTGAATCTCGGTCGTGGTAATACACATGTTCACGCCAAAAGATGTAGAGTTAATAATGATAGTACCACTTTCTTGTGGCACTGCCGCTTAGGTCATATTGGCGTAAGATGCATGAAGAAACTCCATGTCGATGGATGTTTGGAGTCACTTGATTTTGAATCGCTTGACACATGCGAGCCATGCCTCATGGGCAGGATGACTAAGACCCCGTTTTCAGGTAACAATGAAACGGGCAAGTGACTTGTTGGAAATCATGCATGCTGATGCGTGTGATCCAATGAGAATTGAAGCGTGCGGTGGATATCGCTATTTTCTCATCTTCACTGACGATTTGAGTAGATATAGGTATATTTACTTAATGAAGCACAAGTCTGAAACGTTTGAAAGGTTCAAGCGATTTCAGAGTGAAGTTAAGAATCATCATAACAATAAGATCATGTTCCTACGATCTGATCAAAAGGGGATTTTCTGAGTTATGAGTTTGGCAATCACTTAAGACATTGTGGAATTGTTTCACAGTTGAAGCCACCTGGAACACCACAGGTAATGGTGTGTCCGGACGTCGTAATCGAACCCTTATGAGATATGGTGCGATCTATGATGTCTCTTACCGAATCTACCGTTTTCATTTTGAGGTTATGCGTTAGAGACAGCTGCATTCACTTTAGATAGGACACCATCTAAGTCCGTTGAGACGACGTCGTATGAACATTGGTTTGGCAAGAAACCAAAGTTGTCGTTTCTTAATGTTTGGGGCTGCGATGCTTAAGGCTTCAGCCGGAGAAGCTCGAACCCAAAGCGGACAAACACATCTTCATAGGATACCCAAAGGTGACAGTAGGGTATACCTTCTATCTCAGATCCGAGGGCAAATTGTTTGTCGCTAAGAACGGGTCCTTTCTCGAGAAGGAGTTTCTCTCGAAAGAATTGAGTGGGAGGAAGATAGAACTTGATAAGGTTGTCGAACCTTTATTTCAACCAGAGAGTGATGCAACACAGAAAGATGTTTTCTGTGGAGCCTACATCTGTTGAATAAGAAGTTAATGATAGTGATCATGAAGCTTCGGATCAAGTTGCTATCGAACCTCGTAGGTCGACAAGGATATGTACTACTCCTAAGTGGTACGGTAATCCTGTCTTAGATATCATGTTGTTAGACAACAATGAACCTACGAGCTATGGAGAAGCGATGGTGGGCCCGTATTCCGACAAATGGTTAGAAGCCATGAAATCCGAGATAGGATCCATATATCAGAACAAAGTATGGACTTTGGTGGACTTGCCCGATGATCGGCAAGCCATTGAGATAAATGGATCTTTAAGAAGAAGACGGACGTGGGCGGTAATGTTACCGTCTATGAAGCTCGACTTGTGGGAAAGAGTCTTTTCACAAGTTCAAGGAGTTGACTACGATGAGAATTTCTCACCCGTAGCGATGCTTAAGTCCGTCGGAATCATGTTAGCATTAGCTGTATTTTTCGATTATGAAATCTACAGATGGATGTCAAAACAAGTTTTCTTACCAGTTTTCGTAAGAAAAGTTGTATGTGATACAATAAAAGGTTTTGTCGATCCTAAGGATGCTAAAAGGTATGCTGGCTCCAGCGATCCTTCTATGGACTAGAGCAAGCATCTCGGAGTCAGAATATATGCTTTGATGGAGTGATCAAAGCTTTTAGGTTTATACAATGTTTGCTAGAACTTGTATTTACAAGAAAGTGAGTGGGAGCACTACAACATTTCTGATAAAGTATAATGTGGAATGACATATTGTTTGATTCGGAAATAATGTAGAATTCTGGAAAGCATAAACGGTTGTTGAAGAGTGATTTTCAAAGGAAGACCTGGATAAGCTGCTTACATATTGGGCATCAAGATCTATAGAAATAGATCAAGACGCCTGATGATACTTTCAAAGAATTGCACACCTTGACATGTTTTTGAAAGAGTTCAAAATAGATCAGTCAAAGAAGGGGTTCTCACCTGAGTTGTAAGGTGTGAAGTTGAGTAAGACTCAAAGATTGACCACGGCAGAAGAAAGAGGAAGGACGAAGGTCGTCCCCTATGCTCTTGTCATAGGCTCTATACGGTATGCCATGCTGAGTACCGCACCTGATGTGTGCCTTGCCACATGTCTGGCAAGAGGGTACAAAGGTGATCTAGGAGTAGATCACCAGATAGCGGTCAAAATTATCCTTAGAGGAATAAGGAAATGTTTCTCGGTTATGGAGGTGATAAAGAGTTCGACGTAAAGAGTTACGTCGATGCAAGCTTAACACCTATCCGGATAGCTCTGAGTAGAGATATCGGATACGTATAATGGAGCAACAATTTGGAATAGCTCCAAGTGGAACGTGGTAGCAGCATCTACGATATGACATAAAGTTTTGCGAAATACATAGGGATCTGAATATGGCAAGACCCGTTGACTACAACCTCTCTCACAAGCATAACATGATCAAACCCAGAACTCTTTGAGTGTTATCACATAGTGATGTGAACTAGATCATTGAGTCTAGTAGACTCTTGGATGTTGGTCACATGGCGATGTGACCTGTGAGTGTTAATCACATGGTGATGTGAACTAGATTATTGACTCTAGTGCAAGTGGGAGACTGTTGGAAATATGCCCTAGAGGCAATAATAAATTTGTTATTATTATATTTCCTTGTTCATGATAATCGTTTATTATCCATGCTAGAATTGTATTGATAGGAAACTCAGATACATGTGTGGATACATAGACAACACCATGTCCCTAGTAAGCCTCTAGTTGACTAGCTCGTTGATCAATAGATGGTTACGGTTTCCTGACCATGGACATTGGATGTCGTTGATAACGGGATCACATCATTAGGAGAATGATGTGATGGACAAGACCCAATCCTAAGCCTAGCACAAAGATCGTGTAGTTCATATGCTAAAGCTTTTCTAATGTCAAGTATCATTTCCTTAGACCATGAGATTGTGCAACTCCCGGATACCGTAGGAGTGCTTTGGGTGTGCCAAACGTCACAACGTAACTGGGTGGCTATAAAGGTACACTATAGGTATCTCCGAAAGTGTCTGTTGGGTTGGCACGAATCGAGACTGGGATTTGTCACTCCGTGTAAACGGAGAGGTATCTCTGGGCCCACTCGGTAGGACATCATCATAATGTGCACAATGTGATCAAGGAGTTGATCACGGGATGATGTGTTACGAACGAGTAAAGAGACTTGCCGGTAACGAGATTGAACAAGGTATCGGGATACCGACGATCGAATCTCGGGCAAGTATCGTACCGCTAGACAAAGGGAATTGTATACGGGATTGATTAAGTCCTTGACATCGTGGTTCATCCGATGAGATCATCGTGGAACATGTGGGAGCCAACATGGGTATCCAGATCCCGCTGTTGGTTATTGACCGGAGAGTTGTCTCGGCCATGTCTGCATGACTCACGAACCCGTAGGGTCTACACACTTAAGGTTCGATGACGCTAGGGTTATAGGGAAAGTATGTACGCGGTTACCGAATGTTGTTCGGAGTCCCGGATGAGATCCCGGACGTCACGAGGAGTTCCGGAATGGTCCGGAGGTAAAGATTGATATATAGGAAGTATGGTTTTGGCCACCGGAAGTGTTCCGGGCATCACCGGTAGTGTACCGGGACCACCGGAGGGGTCGGGGTCCACCAGGTGGGGCCACCAGCCCCGGAGGCCTACATGGGCCAATAGTGGGAAGGGACCAGCCCCTAGGTGGGCTGGGGCGCCTCCCACCAAGGCCCAAGGCGCCTCCAAGAGGGGAGGGGGCAAACCCTAGGGCAGATGGGCCCTAAGGCCCACCTCAGGTGCGCCTCCCCCTCTCCCCCTTGTGGCCGCCACCCTAGATGGGATCTAGGGCTGCCGCCACCCCTAGGGAGGAAACCCTAGGTGGGGGCGCAGCCCTCCCTCTCCCCCTATATATAGTGGAGGCAAAGGGGCAGCCCAACACACGAATCTCCCTGTTGGCGCAGCCCTACCCCTCTCCCTCCTCGTCTCTCGTAGTGCTTGGCGAAGCCCTGCTGGAGTCCCGCGCTCCTCCACCACCACCACGCCGTCGTGCTGCTGCTGGATGGAGTCTTCCCCAACCTCTCCTTCTCCCCTTGCTAGATCAAGGCGTAGGAGACGTCACCGGGCTGTACGTGTGTTGAACACGGAGGTGCCGTCCGTTCGGCACTAGGATCATCGGTGATTTGGATCACGACGAGTATGACTCCATCAACCCCGTTCACTTGAACGCTTCCGCTTAGCGATCTACAAGGGTATGTAGATGCACTCTCCTTCCCCTCGTTGCTAGATTACTCCATAGATTGATCTTGGTGATGCGTAGAAAATTTTAAATTTATGCTACGATCCCCAACACTCCCCTCATCGCCCTGTGAGAGAGCGATCATCGATTGTATCTGGCACTTGGAAGGGTGTGTTTTATTAAGTATCCGGTTCTAGTTGTCATAAGGTCAAGGTACAACTCCAAGTCATCCTGTTACCGAAGATCACGGCTATTCGAATAGATTAACTTCCCTGTAGGGGTGCACCACATAACCCAACACGCTCGATCCCGTTTGGCCGGACACACTTTCCTGGGTCATGCCCGGCCTCGGAAGATCAACATGTCGCAGCCCTACCTAGGCACAACAGAGAGGTCAGCACGCCGGTCTAAATCCTATGGCACAGGGGTCTGGGCCCATCGCCCATTGCACACCTGCACGTTGCGAGGGCGGCCGGAAGCAGAACTAGCCTAGCAGGCTTACGGTCCAATCCGGCGCGTGCGCCACTCAGTCGCTGACGTCACGAAGGCTTCGGCTGATACCACGACGTCGAGTGCCCATAACTGTCCCCGCGTAGATGGTTAGTGCGTATAGGTCAGTAGCCAGACTCGGATCAAATACCAAGATCTCGTTAAGCGTGTTATTTTGAAATAACCACGGACACCGACCAGGGCCAGGCCCACCTCTCTCCTAGGTGGTCTCAACCTGCCCTGTCGCTCCGTCACAAAGTAACAGTCAGGGGCCGTCGGGAACTCAGGCCCACCTCTACCGGGATGGAGCCACCTGCCCCTTCAGCCCTCAACATCAGAATCACTCGCAGGTACTCCTACGAGCCGCCCGTCTTTAGTCACCACATGTATATATATATGTATATAAGTATATACCCGTGATCCATCTCCCGAGTGATCACGCCCGATAGTATAGCATGGCAGACGGACAAGAATGTAGGGCCACTGATGGATACTAGCATCCTATACTAAGCATTAGGATTGCAGGTAAGGTATCAACAGTTGTAGCAACAATGACAGGCTATGCATCAGAATAGGATTAATGGGAAGCAGTAACATGCTACACTACTCTAATGCAAGCAATATAGAGAAGAGTAGGCGATATTGATGATCAAGGGGGGGGCTTGCCTGGTTGCTCTGGCAAGAGAGAGGGGTCGTCGTCGATGTAGTCGATCAGTGGGGTATCGGCAGCGGTCTCGAGGTCTACCGGAAAGAAGTAACGGAGGGGGAACACAAATAACAGAGCAATCAAAGCATCATAAGCATAACATGGCAATACGCGATGTTAGGGGTGACCTAACGCAATACTAGATGCTACTGGCGAAGGGGGAAAACATCCGAGAAAGAATTTCCGGTGTTTCGCTTTTTTGGGCAGATGAACCGGAGGTGGATTGTTGCATGTTCGATGTGCTAGGGACGTGTGGCGGACGAACGGACTGCGTATTCGGATTAGTCTCGCTTTTCTGAGCAACTTTTATGTATAAAACTTTTTCATCCGAGCTACGGATTATTTTATATGATTTTCCAAAGATTTAAAGAATTTCTAAAATTATGGATTTATTTTAATCCGAAAATAAACAGTAAACAGAAAAGCTGGGTGCACCCGGTGTAGTGCACCCAACAGTGCACTGGGGCTGACAATGGGCCCCGGGGCTGCTGAGTTAGCCGCGAGCAGTTAACTAGTCAGATGATGAACAGTCCTGGAGGGGTCCGCATGTCATAGCCATTGGGGTTAGTTTAAATTAAACAGTGTTTAATTTATGGGGGTTCTACACGTCAGCGGCCAATTAGCCTTAGTATTAGTACTAAAACTAAACTAAACAGGGGACAAAGGAGACGTGAAGCTTTTGCGGCCTGCAGAGTACACATTATTGCATATGGTTATGGGCATTTTTATTTGTTTCTTTTTTACAACTATTTTTGTGGGCTTTTAGTTGGGCATTAATGTGATAAAAATTTAAGGGACTATGAAGCGGCTGGTGCATTCCAAGTTCGATGGGTTCAGTGTTCAGGCGTGACTTTCTATTGGGTTCAGAACACACTCGTACCCATATACACGTACATGTAGAAAAAGAAGATCGTTGGGTTCAGATACGGCTGTACGCTAGCTCCGCCGGCCATGGAGCAGCAGCAGCATAAATACGCAGCGGCAGCGGCAATAGAGGGAGCATCAACAGGCCGCGAGAAGAAGAAGTGCAGCAACAGCGGAGAGCAATAGTAGACAACGAGCAGCAGAAGTAGCGCAGCAACAGCAGCGCAGCCGGGCACGATGGCTAGCGGGCGGGCGGCTGCGCGCGCCGACAGAGGTGGGGACGACGAGAGAGGCTGTAGCGGGGCAGCAGGGATGGGCGTGGACGTGCAAGGGTGACGGGAGGAGGGGCGCCCAGGGCGAGCTACTGACGATCAGAAGGCACCGGGACCGCGACCATGGCGTGCATGGAGCGAAGCTCTGACCGCGATGGCTAAGCTCGGGGGAGGGCAACTACGGTGACGGAATCGATGGGGAAGAAGGGGGAACAGGAGGGGTGTCGGTGTCAAAACCGCGGATCTCGGGTAGGGGGTCCCGAACTGTGCGTCTAAGGCAGATGGTAACAGGAGGCAGGGACACGATGTTTTACCCAGGTTCGGGCCCTCTTGATGGAGGTAAAACCCTACGTCCTGCTTGATTAATATTGATGATATGGGTAGTACAAGAGTAGATCTACCACGAGATCAGAGAGGCTAAACCCTAGAAGCTAGCCTATGGTATGATTGTATGTTATTGTGTCCTACGGACTAAAACCCTCCGGTTTATATAGACACCGGAGGGGCTAGGGTTACACAAGGTCGGTTACAAAGGAGGAGATATCCATATCCGTACTGCCTAGCTTGCCTTCCACGCCAAGTAGAGTCCCATCCGGACACGAGACGAAGTCTTCAATCTTGTATCTTCATAGTCCAACAGTCCGGCCAAAGGATATAGTCCGGCTGTCCGGAGACCCCTAATCCGGACTCCCTCAGTAGCCCCTGAACCAGGCTTCAATGACGATGAGTCCGCGCGCAGTGTTGTCTTCGGCATTGCAAGGCGGGTTCCTCCTCCGAACACATCACAGAAGAGTTTGAATACCAGGATAGTGTCCGACCCTGCAAAATAAATTCCACATACCACCGTAGAGAGAATAATATTTCCACAAATCTTAATCTGCTGACACGCTTTGGCAACATGACATCAGGCCATGGCTCGGTGATTATTCGAACCGTTTTTCTTCAACCAGCTCCACACATAACGCGAGGCGGTTTCTTGACACGTCTTGTCAAAGCAGAGATCGTGTTCCCCTAATTACGGGATTCTCATCAATACGGTCGTGGGTAACCCAACCGTGCCTAGGACTCCTAGATTTTAGGCAAGTCCCAAACGGCCACTAGGAGGACGCTTGATATTCACCCTCTTTATAAAGGGACAAGGCTTTTACTTTTTTCCCTCCCGTGCTCAATCGAATCCTTCCCCCGCCTCGAGTTCTAACACCCAAAGCCCAGGTCAGGTGCTTCGGACCTTCAATCATGTCCGGATCTAGCCTTCAAGGCCGGTGGATGCCCTCCTCCGTTACGGAAGAGGATATCAAGAAGTTGAGGGAGGCCAGATACCTGACCGCCGAGGTTTCGCATCGGCTGCCTGCCCGAGGGCAGGTCGTCCCTACTCCCGAACCCAACGAGAACGTTGTGTTCATCTCCCACTTCCTCGAGGTCCTAGGCCTCACCTCTGGATCCCTTTGTTAGGGGTTTGATGTTCTATTACGGGCTAGATTTCCACGATCTAGCCCCGGACTCCTTTCTCCACATCTCGGCATTTATTGTCGTATGTGAGGCCTTCCTCCGCATTACCCCTCACTTCGGCCTGTGGCTCAAGACCTTTGACGTGAAGCCGAAGATGGTCGAGGGGCAGCATGTAGCGTGCGGAGGCGCATTAATAAGCAAGATCGCTGGAGCTCCATGGCCAAAGGGTTCCTTTCCAGAGGTGTCCGGATTATGGCAGCGGAGTGGTTTTACATCACAGCTCCCAGAAGTGCCAAGTGGGTGGCTGCCCCTGCTTTCCGCTCGGGCCCTCCACCACAACTGATGTCATGGATTAGCAGAGGGCTGAGCTGGGGTCCAGCCAAGGACGTGCCTATACTGCAAAGCCGCATTCAAGATCTCTTCGAAGGAGATTTCAGTCTGGTTACGGTGGTGCAAGTCATGCTGGTTCGTCGAGTCCAGCCTTGCAAACGCCGGCCCCTCCGCATGTGGGAGTTCAACCCAGAAGGGCCGCGCACTATTCAGAATTTCCTCGGCCTGACGCACGAGGAGATGTACAAATCATTCTTCGGACCCCAAATAGAGTGTCCGGATACTACCGAGGACGTGGGCCTGAGCAGCAACCGTACCGCCGACCAAGTAAGTAATCCTTTAGCCGAACACACCGTCTTTCATTTACCATGACGTCATTCTGAGAAATCGCTCTTTGACCAGGACTGGCTAACAAAGGCGAAGATGATTCGGTGTTCGGCCCCCCTTCCTGAGGGTTTGGAGAATCCGGTACTGGAAAAGATGCTCGAGCTAGCACCTTGCCCGGAGCCCTCAAAGGAAGATAAAGGGGGAATAATGAGGTCGAAAGCGGGCCCCCATCGCTACCAATTCCAACCGAGGGAATGAGCGCCTCCGTGAAGGAGGATAACCAAGGGGAAGAATCTGACCTTCTCTCGCTTCGGGGAAGGAAGAGGACTGCCTCTGAAGATCCGGAAACCAAGGCTTCCAAACGGGAGAAGAAGTCTCCACCAGAGGGTCCTGCCTCGGAGGGTGCTTTTGCCGCACAAAGTCCGCGCGGGGATCAGCCCTCTAACGAGCCGTAAGTGATCAAAAAATACTTAATAGTAAAGATATTCTACCTTACTTCCGAGGAAAATAACCGAAGCGATTTGCAGTTCGGATCTTAGCCCTTCTCAACAGAGCTCGTCTTCAGGGGACCTTCTTCCGGAGATGATGGAGAGCGAAACGCCTCCCCGGACTCCCCCGCTCAAGAAGCGGGCGACCTTGAAGTGTCGTCACGGAGGGCCTCTCCGGATCCGGTGAGGCCAGAAGATAATCCTATAGTCACCCGAAGTCCCCAGCATCCGGCTCTTGAAGAGAGCAAACAAAAGAGTCCGGCGCCGTCTGGTATGCGGTCGGACGCACTGAGGGATCTGCTAAGCGGAGCGACCATCTCGGAAGAACACCGTACATTGATGGGTACGGTGATGGAAAGGATTTCATCCGCCGAAAGCGGGTTGCATGACGCCTTTATGAGTCTACTGACGGGCTTTGAGGTACGTAAAATGATGTACATTTGTGATGGTACCGCACATTTTTAGGTGTGCCCTGTGTAGATAGTAGCCCCTGAGACTCTGGTTGTCGCCGAGAACGGCGGCAAACAGAGGATCGTAGTCCCAGGTAATAACCATACCGCTTTATGTGCAGGTGATGGGAAGCTCCGGTGGCTAGCCGGACTAATGAGTTTGCCGAACTAAAGCGGCAACTGGATGCGGCAGATGCCGACATCGAGCTTGTTAACAAGCGGCTTGACGAGGCACAGGGTAAGTAATGTTTTTCCGGTCAATGTCACATAGTAAGAGCAGCATGATGCCAGTATCTTTAATATGTTGTGACTGCAGATGGAGCTGCCGCCGTGGAGACCCTTCGGCGGAACTTGCCCGAGCAACGAACAAACAAGGATTAGTAATGCGGCCGCTTTAAAGGCGGCCGAAGAGTTAAGAGCCGAGAAGGCCGCGCATTGCGAGAGCAAAGAAAAGATGGCCAAGATGGCTGTAAAGTTAAAAGACACTGCCGACCGTTGCCGGTTCCTTGAAGAAGAAAACCGAGCGAAGGCGACGGACCTCGAAAAGGCCACGATGGCGGCCAAAGACACCCGCTCTGCCATGAGGGCAAACAAGGAAGAGCTGCGTGAAGCTGGTGATATTGTGGCTGGGAAGCCCTTTTTGCTGCGGAGGAAGTTCGGAGATCCGCGGTATGCCCCTCTGGATCGGCTATGGAGTTCGGAAGACACATATCTGGATTTGACGACGAGTGCTGTCGATGTGGCCGAATACTTCCGAGATCAAATAGATCGTGATGTGGACAAGCTATTCTGGTCGCAATTTAACGTTCCAGAGCGTCCTCTTCCACTAACTGATCAACTTGCCGAATGGGCCGAACTCAATAGATTGTCCGGACTCGCCATGAGGTCCGTCGTAGATCATCTGTGGCCGGAAAAGCCGAAGCCGAACAACTATTTTAGCTTAGTGCAGCAGTTCCTTGGTGCGGTGCCGCGCATCAATGTGATGAAGAGGTCGTTGTGCATAGAAGGCTCGCGGATGGCCCTTGCCCGTGTCAAAGCATACTGGGCGGACATGGATGATACCACTGTTGCGGCGCAGGGTTCGGCCATAGGCCGAGTGGCTGCCGAGCAATATTTTGAAGAAGTTCTTGAGGGTGCTCGTTTGATAGAGGCCCAGTGCTCGAAGAATATTATGTTTGAGTGACATGTATTCCCATTGTAAAAACAATGTTTACCAAATTTATTAAGGCTGTATTTATACTTTTGCCTGAAAGTAATATGATGCCTCCTGTGCGGCTGTTTATGTATATATGTATATAACCTGAAAGATTGCAGTCGTCGACTTCATCCCCCACGCATATAATGCGGGGGTGTTCGCAGAAGACGCGTGTTCACACGTAATCCAACATCTTGGTCCTAATAAGGAGGTGATAGTGCAGCGAACGAGGCAACCGGACTATAATGCTTTAACACTTTCACTTAGCCATAGGAGTTTGACAGTGGGGCTACTAGATAGCCCCGGGTGGCTCCGCACTCTCCCGATTCCGGGGTGCGTACATGCCTGGCCAGAAAACGGCCCTTCGTTAAGACGGAGGAATTCTAACATTCCCACAGGTCATCGAGTGGTTGACCAGTCTCACGCTATATCATGACAGTCAGTTTTCGGCTTTCTCTACTGAGGTGCTCGTCCGGATGAACCAGGGCACAATCGCAGTAGTTCTCTAGGTGCTACCTTAGCCGGTAAAGCAGAACGTAAGGCACCAAAACACAGGAGCCGGGCAAACCCAACATTTGACCAAAGACAATGATTTGGAGCTGATGCATATAAGGCCAAACTCGCGACGCCGAACACTCCCTAAGGTATTCGGTCTTTATGGTATAAACCGGGCCTAAACAGTGCCCTTTGTAAGAAGCCCCTGGTGTCCAGGTACGTGCATTATTCTGACGTGGCCACATGCCAAGACGTCAGCATCCTTCTCAATTAGTACTGAGAATCCGAGGGATGTGTATCAACAAGAGACAGTAAGAAAGGTTTACGCAGGGTCTTAATCTAAAAAGAATCCTTGGAACGGGTCCCTGCTGCACGTCTGCGCCTGTGTCTCCGTTGTGCCGTATCCTGGACGGGTGTAGCACGATGGTCATCTGTAAAAGAGAGGAACTTAGGTGAAAAGTTGTCGTGCAAAAAGGTAGGTTATATTAAAGAAACCATGTACAATTCAAGATGAGTAAAAATTGCCACTTGTCTGCGTGCGTTGAGCCCCTTGTATTTGTAATAGGGGTGTGGCCATCAAACCTGTATGAATTACATATAGCTACGTCGGACTCGTCTAACCGTGTCCGTAGTCTTGACGACCTATCGAATGCTTTAGTTGGTGAGGCCGTTTTAGTGTGCGGCTGCCAAGGCAGCCGCACTCTCTTCGGCGCGCAGGGATCGCTCAATATTTCCATTTACTGTAATGATGCCACGTGGACCGGGCATCTTAAGCGTGAGGGAAGCGTAATGCGGTATTGCATTAAAGCGAGCGAAAGCTTCGCGTCCAAGTAGTGCTTGATAGCCACTTTGGAACGGAGCAATGTGGAAGGTTAAATTTTCGCTACGGAAGTTATCGGGGAAGCCGAATATAACCTCTAGTAGCAGGGAGCCCGTGCAATGAGCCCCTGGGCCTGGCGTTACTCCTTTAAAGGTAGTATTGCTGTGGCAAATTTTCGTTGGGTCTATCCCCATTTTGCGTACGGTGTCCTGATATATCAGGTTTATACTGCTGCCACCTTCCATCAGGACTCGTGTGAAGAGGTATCCGTCAATTATTGGGTCTAATACCAAGGCAGCCCATCCTGCACGCCGGATACTTGCTGAGTAATCCCGATGGTCGAAAGTGATCGGTTGAGACGACTAGTGGCAGGACTCCGCGCTGATAGGCCCTTGGGCATATTTCTCTGGGAGTGCCTCTTTGTTTCTCCCCTTGATCACGTGTAACACATTTACTGTCTTGACCTCTGGTGGAAATTTCTTTTGTTCCCCAATGTCTTGCTTGA
>NC_053028.1:253927794-253959071 GCF_003073215.2 Triticum urartu | reverse complement strand
CTTTGCTCCTACCTACCTCTACTCTTGAGAGAGAGAGAGACTACCACTCCCATGGAGTTCAAGACCTCCATGTGAGAAGATCCTGCGGGATATCATCAAGACCCCTCACGGGAAGATCTGTCTAGGATATCATCAAGACCTCCTCTTGGAGATGAACTTTACCTTGTATCTTTCCTTTGTTGTTCATGTACCTTGTGGATCTTGTGTGTTTGATTGTCTAGTGGATGTGTGATTGGACTTGTTCTTGACTGTTTCCCCTTGTGATTTCTCTTCGTTCTTCCACGTGTTCATCGTGTTCTTCGAGGGAATCCACTCCAATCATGAAAGATCGGCCTACACCGGGTTAGCCTTGTATCATATGGTATCATGAGCCAGGTTGATCACGAATTTGGAGTCTTCCCCCTCCATTTCTAGCCTTCTTTTGCTTGATTTCATCCTGAATTCGAAAATCCCCAGCAAAAATAGCCCCAATTTTTTTTGTGATTTGTTGGTTTGATGATGTTTTGTTGATTTTGATCCACCACGAAGGGGCAAGTGGGGAGGGGATACATGGGTCTCTGGCCCGACTCTGCACGCAGTCTGGCGCCGGATGTTCGGGCCCTGGGATGTCAGCCTTCCTCATTTCACCGTTTTTACCATAACTAATTCATCCGGAGTCCGATTTTGACGTTCTTTAGCTTGTTTTGAAGCTATTGACATCCCCATCGCACAAAAATAGTTCCACCGTCATTTGACTCCATAAAGTTTTTGGAACTTTGGCATCTTTGCCTAGGGCTTCCACCATATCTTCTACAAAACCACCATAACCTTCCGCAACCTAACCAATTTTGTTCCCCATTCCATTTGTGGTTGTTAGAGTTGTGATTCGAGTCTCCTTAAGTGTTTCGGCTACATAGGGACGGTTGCTTATTCATCAACCACCACCATAACTTTCGTGTAGGCTTGCCCACCATACACTTCTGCCACCCCAACTTAACCCACTTTCGTTTGAGCTTGTTTGAGTTGGGGTTTGTGTCTCCTAAGGTGTTTCGGCTACTTAGGGACGACCACTTCAACTCTGACTCGCATAACCCATCATTGAGCTTCTGAAACCACTACCATGTTCCCGCTACCACCATTTGACATTTGAGATTTCGATTTCGTGGTTTTTCCGTTTCCTAAGGTGTTTTGGCTAATTAGGGACGGGTCTACATCATCTTGGTATCTACATCAAGAGCACCGCCACTCATCATTGCCACGGGCGGTAACCTCTATATCATCTTGGTATTGTGGTATCCCATCATTGTACATTCTCCTTGACATTGCATTGATAACCCCTAGCCCATTTTGCGGCACTTGCCTATCGAGACTAGCCATTGAGTATTGCCGGCAACGTTACTTGTGCACATTAGTGATCATTGATCTACACCTTCCATCGCATACATACCATATCATCTTGGTATCATAGTACCAACCCTTATGTCACAAGCTTGTTCCCGCATATACACAATTGCCATCTTGGTTTGTGCATTTCGCATAAGTGGCCATACAAAAAAAGAATAAGCTTTTAAGCAAAGAAAAAGAGAGCAAAGAAGCTTGTAAGCAAGTGCCATAACATCATACCACATGATACGTCTCCAACGTATCCACTTTTCCAAACACTTTTGACCTTGTTTTGGACTCTAACTTGCATGATTTGAATGGAACTAACCCAGACTGACGCTGTTTTCAGCAGAATTGCCATGGTGTTATTTTTGTGTAGAATAAAAAGTTCTCGGAATGACCTGCTGGGGCGAGCTTCTGTCTCAGAGGAGCACCGTGCATTGATGGGTACGGTGATTGGATGGATTTTGTCTGCGGAAAGCGGATTGCATGAGGCCGTCAGAAGTTTGCTGATGGGTTTTGAGGTACGTTTGATAATGTACTTCTTTGTCAGTTGCGCATAAACAAGATGCGCCCTGTGTAGATAGTAGCCCCTGAGACTCTGTGCGTTGTCAAAATTGACGGCGTGCAGAGGATCATAATCCCAGGTCTAAAATGTCGCCTTTGTATACAGGTGGCGAAGTGTCCGGAATCGAGCCGAACTGATGATTTTGCCGAACTAAAGCGGCAACTTGACATGGCATATGCCGACATCGCGCTCGTCAACGAGCGGCTTGATGAGGCTCAAGGTATGCAATTCCTTGGGCGGCATCTGGTAAGAGGAGCTTTATGCCAGTATCTTACAATGTGTGTGCTTGACGCAGATGGTGCGGCCGCCGTGGAGAGTCTTTGGGCGGAACTTGCCCGAGCTAAGGAACAAGCTAGGAAAAGTGATGCGGCTGCCGAGAAGGCCCTTGAAGAGCTGAGAGCCGAACAGGCTGCTCACTGCCGAAGCAAGAAGGAGATGGCCGTGAAGTTAAAAAGTGCTGCTGACCGTTGCAAGTTTGTTGAGAAAGAAGACCGGGCGAGACAGACGGACATGAGAAGGCCATTGCTGATGCCAAGGAAGCTCGCTTTGCGATGAGAGCTGCGAAGGAGGAGCTGCGTCAGGCCGGACAGATTGCGGCTGGAAGGCCCTTTATGCTGCGGAGGAAGTTTTGCGATCCGAAGTTTGCTCCGTTGGGGACCGGATGTGGAGTGCGGAGGAACACCTATCTGGATTTGCAGCGAGTGCTGCTGATTGCGACCGAATTTTTCGAGATCAAGAAGATCGGCGAAGTAGAAAGGCTTTTCTGGTCGCAAGTTCCAGAATCCAGAGCGTCCACTGGCGAGTGGACCGATCGTCCTGGCTCAATGGGCCGAACTGAAATAGATTGTCCGGACTGCCATGAAGTATGTCATGGGTCATCTGTGGCCGGGAGATCAGAGCGAAGAGTTATTTCAGCTTGGTGCAGCAATTCCTTGACGCGGTGCCATCGTATCAATGCGATGAAGAGGTCAGCATGCATAGAGGGCGCACGAATGGCTCTTGCCCGTGTCAAGACATACTGGGCAGAGATGGAGACCACCGTTGTTGCATCCCGAGATTCGAACAAAAGCCGAGTACCCTCCGAGCACTATTTTCAGGAAGTCCTTGAAGGCGCTCGTGTAATAGAGACGCAGTGCTCGAAGGATGCTATGTTCTGATAGCATATGTAATTATAAAGCAATATTTTGATGAATTGTAGTAGCCTTTTATACTTGTGCTATCAAGTATTTGGAACACCTCCTGTGCGGCCGTTTTAAGATATATATACAAAATCTGAAAGATTGCAGTCGTTGGCTTCAGCCCCCACGCACATAGTGCGGGGGTGCTCGCAGAAGGCGCATTTTCACACTTAATCCAACGTCTTGGTCCTACAAAGGAGGTTGATAGCGCAGCGAGCTAGGCAACCGAACTATAATGCTTTAACACTTTCACTTAGCCATAGGAGCTTGACAATGGGACTATTTAGGTAGCCCCTGGTAGCGACTGCGCTCGCCCGAATTCGGGGCGCGTATGTGCCTGGCCGGGAAACGGCCCTTCGTTAATGCAGAGGAATCCTACAGATTCCGGAGAGTCATCGAGTGGTTGACCAGTCTCACGCCATATCATGACAGTCGGTTTTCGGCTTTCTCTACTGAGGTGGTCGCCTGGCCGAACCAGGGCACAATCGCAGTAGTTCTCCTGGTGTCGCCTTAGCCGGTAGAGCGGAACGTAAGGCGGCCGAACACAGGAGCCGGGCAACCCAACATTTGACCAAAATCATGACTCAGAGCTGATGCATATAAGGCCAAACACGCGACGCCGAACACTCCCTAAGGTATTCGGTCTTTATGAGAGCGGGCGAGGTAACGCTCTGAGGTATAAGCCCCTAGTGTCCAGGTACGCGCAAGAATTCTGACGTGGCCACATGCCAAGACGCCAGCCTCCTCCTTGGTCATAGAACCAGGGGATGTGTATCAACAAGAGACAGTAAAAAAGGTTTACGCAGGGTCTTCATCTGAAAAGAATCCTTGGAACGGGTCCCTACTGCACGTCTGCACCTGTGTCTCTGTTGTGCCGTATCCTGGACGGGCGCAGCACGACGTTCATCTGTAAAAAGAGAGCAACTAAGTTGAAGAAGGGGCGTGCCGAACAAAAGTTATATGAAATAAACAAAGTGTAAAGTAAATATGAAAAATTGAGCTTTATTGTCTCTTATTTATACGTGTGAAGCCCCTAGTGCAGGGGTATATGGCCACTAAGCCTTTATCAACGATACTTTTGTGCCGGACTCGTCTATCCGTGTCCGTGGTCTTAATGACCTGTTCCGATGTTCTGGCTGGTGAAGCCATTGTATTGTGGGGCTGTTAAAGAGGCCGCACAATCCTCCGCTTGGGGGAGGTGTTCTCACTGCTTCCCATTTAAGGAGATGATGCCGCGTGGACCGGGCATCTTAAGCGTAAGAGATGCATAATGCGGTATTGCGTTAAAGCGGGCGAAAGCTTCGCGTCCCAGTAGTGCTTGATAGCGACTTGAGAATGGGACGATGTGGAAAGTCAGCTTTTCGCGACGGAAGTTATCGGCAGAGCCGAAAATAACCTCGAGCCGGAGAAAACCCATGCAATGGGTGTCGGACCTGGCGTTACTCCTTGAAAGGAGGTTTTGCTGTGGCGAATTCTTTTTGGGTCGATCCCCATGTGGCGGATTGAGTCCTGATATATCAGGTTGAGTCCGCTGCCACCGTCCATAAGGACATTTGAAAACTGGAGTCCGCCAATTATTGGATCGAGTACCAGGGCAGTCCAGCCTGGGTTCCTGACACTTCTAGAATAATCCAGATGATCGAAGATGATTGGTTTTGACAACCAGTGGCGGGATTCCTTTGGGATAGGCCGTGGGGCGCGTACCTTTATGGGCGCCGCACGTTTTGTTATGTGGAGTAAGTTTACTGTTTTTACTTCTTGTGGGAAATTCTTTTGTTTCCTGGTACTCTGCTTTTGGGGTTCGTCCTCGTCTTCGCTTGGTGTGTCGAGCCCCTTGTGTTCGGCGTTGAGTCTGCCGGATTGTTTGAAAACCCAACAATCTCTGTGGGTATGGTTAGCAGGCTTTCCGGGAGTGCTGTGTATTTGACATATCCTATCCAAGATTTTGTTTAGGTTGGATAGGTCGTCCCTGTTATCTTGGAGGGGCGGCTTTTTCTTGATTCTGTCGTGAGCTTTTGAATCCGGCGTTGACTGCCGTGCTCTTTGGACTTTTTTCCTTAGTCCGGCGACGGTCCTTATTGCGTCGCGTTTTTCCGTTTCCACCCTAGTTTCGGATGTACTTGGGTCACTGGTGCTGCATCTTGCCAACCAGCTTCCCTCTCCTACGCAAAAGCGGGTCACGAGGCTTGTTAGTGCGGCCATTGTTCTTGCCTTTTCTTGGCCGAGGTGTCTGGCGAGCCATTCGTTCTCGGACATTATGCCTGAAAGCCGCTAAGGCTTCAGCGTCCGGACAGTCGACTATCTGATTCTTTTTAGTAAGAAATCTATTCCAGAATTGCCGAGCTGACTCTCCGGGCTGTTGAGTTATGTGACTAAGATCGTCTGCATCCGGAGGGCGGACATAGGTCCCTTGAAAATTTGCTCGGAAAGCGTCCTCGAGCTCTTCCCAACTTCCGATTGTGTTTTCAGGAAGGCTTTTGAGCCAATGCCGGGCTGGCCCTGTAAGCTTGAGGGGTAAGTATTTTATGGCGTGGAGGTCATCCCCTCTAGCCATATGTATGTGGAGGATATAATCCTCGATCCAGACTCCAGGGTCTGTTGTTCCATCATATGCCTCTATGTTTAGGGTTTAATCCCGCTGGAAATTCATAATCCAGGACCTCATCGGTGAACATAGGGGGTGTGCGGCACCCCTGTATTTGGGTGTGCCGGATTCTGATAATGGCTTTACTGCATTGCTTACGAAGAGCTTGCTTTGCTTGGCCCGTAAATGGACCTGGCTGGGCCATGATGCGAATCCTTAAGTGGGTCGCATGCCGGCTTAAGTGCGGCGCTGCTTGCCGCTTTATGCTGGCCATGGGGTCGTCTATCCGACCGTGTGGCTTTCTCACTTTTGGAATGCGAGGGCTCTAAGGCCTCCTCTATCGAATTCAGGCAGTAGCTTCTCTTTTTCGGATAGCTTTTAGTGCGGCGACTGTCGCCGTATTTGTCTGCGGTATTGATTACTTTACTCCATCTGATCCTGAGTGCATCTTCCGCAGTTTTTAGCTTCCGCTTCTGCTTTTTCAGGCTGCGTGCGGTTGCAACGAGCCGTTTGTGGAGGTTCTTCTGCTTCGTGGCTTGTCCGGCGTATGGTCGTCCGGAATGCCATTTTCGCCGGGGGAGGGATGTTCGGTTTCTCTATCCGGGTTGTCCTGTTGGGACGGTTGCTCTAAGGCATGCTCGTCGTCTACCGGCTCATCCTGCTCTATGGCTGGGTCTTTATCGAGGCGGGGCTTGGGTCGGCGTTTACGCCGAAGCTTTGATTGTTTTTCGAGAGATCGATCCCTCTTTCCATCCCCGTTTTCCTCGTTGTTGCTTCCTTTAGGGGTATCCACCATGTACACATCGTGAGATGAGGTGGCTGTCCAATGCCCTATAGGCGTTGGTTCTTGGTTGTCTCCTGCATCGTCGTCCATACCGTCGATGTCTTCGGAGTCGAAGTCGAGCAATGTCGGTTAAGTCGTCGACAGTGGCTACGAAGTGGGTGGTGGGTGGGTTTTGAATTTCTTCATCATCCGAATCCCATCCTTGCTGACCGTAGTCCGGCCAGGGCTCTCCTGATAAAGAGAGAGACTTTAGCGAATTCAGGATGTCGCCGAAGGGCGAGTGCTGAAAGATGTCTGCGACGGTGAACTCCATTATCGGCACCCAATCGGATTCAATCGGCAGGGGCACGGGGGGCTCGGAGTTCGAAAAGGAATCCGGCTCCTCGGAGTCACGGGCCATGCGGAGTGCGGGGCTGGAGTTCGGCTCGATCGCCTCTGAGATCGCAGCCCCTGAGGCAGCGTCCAACCGCTGATCCTCGATCGGTGCAGTAGGCTCCGAATCAATGGTCGGAACCGATGCGTGTGCGGCCTCCAAGGCGCTGTTCGGCGGCAGAGCTATATCATGCCCATCGAGACAGTGCGGCATGCTTGGCTGTGGCTCGAATCCGTCGAAGACCAAGTCCCCGCGGATGTCAGCCGTGTAGTTTAGGCTTCCAAACCTGACTTGATGGCCAGGGGCGTAGCTTTCGATCTGCTCAAGGTGGCCAAGCGACTTGGCCCGCAGTGCGAAGCCGCCGAAGACGAAGATCTGTCCGGGGAGAAAAGTCTCACCCTGGACTGCATCATTGTTGATGATCGAAGGAGCCATCGGGCCTAAAGGCGACGACATAGAGGAACTCCTAATGAAAGCACCAATGTCGATGTCAAAACCGGCGGATCTCGGGTAGGGGGTCCCGAACTGTGCGTCTAGGCTGGATGGTAACATGAGGCAAGGAACACAATGTTTTACCCAGGTTCAGGCCCTCTTGATGGAGGTAAAACCCTACGTCCTGCTTGATTAATATTGATGATATGGGTAGTACAAGAGTAGATCTACCACGAGATCAAGGAGGCTAAACCCTAGAAGCTAGCCTATGGTATGACTGTTGTATATGGAGTTGATTTGTATGATGAAGTTGTCCTACGGACTAAAATCCCTCGGTTTATATAGACACCGGAGAGGGTTAGGGTTACACAAAGTCGGTTACAATGGTAGGAGATCTTGAATATCCGCATCGCCAAGCTTGCCTTCCACGCCAAGGAAAGTCCGCATCCGGACACAGGACAAAGTCTTCAATCTCGTAATTTTCACAGTCCTGGAGTCCGGCTACCCGAACACCCCCTAATCGAGGACTCCCTCAAGGCTCATGGCGGGTATCGTTATTTCCTCACCTTCACAGATGATTTGAGTAGAAATGGGTATATATACTTGATGAAACATAAGTCTGAAACATTTGAAAAGTTCAAAGATTTCAGAGTGAAGTGGAAAATCATCGTAACAAGAAAATAAAGTTTCTACGATCTGATTGTGGAGGAGAATATTTGAGTTACGAGTTTGGTCTTCATTTGAAACAAAGTGGAATAGTTTCGCAACTCACGCCACCCGGAACACCACAGCGTAATGGTGTGTCCGAACGTTCGTAATCGTACTTTTGATATGGTGCGATCTATGATGTCTCTTACTGATTTACCGCTATCATTTTGGGGTACGCTCTAGAGACAGCCGCGTTCACGTTAAATAGGGCACCATCAAAATCCGTTGAGACGACGCCTTATGAACTGTGGTTTGGCAAGAAACCAAAGTTGTCATTTCTGAAAGTTTGGGGATGCGATGCTTATGTGAAAAAGCTTCAACCTGATAAGCTCGAACCCAAATCGGAGAAATGTGTCTTCATAGGATAACCAAAGGAGACTGTTGGGTACACCTTCTATCACAGATCCGAAGGCAAGACATTCGTTGCTAAGAATGGATCCTTTCTAGAGAAGGAGTTTCTCTCGAAAGAAGTGAGTGGGAGGAAAGTAGAACTTGACGAGGTAATTGTACCTTCTCCCTTATTGGAAAGTAGTTCATCACTGAAATCAGTTCCAGTGATTCCTACACCAGTAAGTGAGGAAGCTAATGATGATGATCATGAAACTTCTGATCAAGTTACTACCGAACCTCGTAGGTCAACCAGAGTAAGATCCGCACCAGAGTGGTACGGTAATCCTGTTCTGGAAGTCATGTTACTTGACCATGACGAACCTACGAACTATGAGGAAGCGATGATGAGCCCAGATTCCGCAAAATGGCTAAGCCATGAAATCTGAGATGGGATCCATGTATGAGAACAAAGTATGGACTTTGGTTGACTTGCCCGATGATCGGCAAGCCATAGAGAATAAATGGATCTTGAAGAAGAAGACTGACGCTGACGGTAATGTTACTGTCTACAAAGCTCGACTTGTTGCAAATTTTCGACAAGTTCAAGGAGTTGACTACGATGAGACCTTCTCACCCGTAGCGATGCTTAAGTCCGTCCGAATCATGTTAGCAATTGCCGCATTTTATGATTATGAAATTTGGCAAATGGATGTAAAGACTGCATTCCTGAATGGATTTCTGGAAGAAGAGTTGTATATGATGCAACCTGAAGGTTTTATCGATCCAAAGGGTGCTAACAAAGTGTGCAAGCTCCAGCGATCCATCTATGGACTGGTGCAAGCATCTCGGAGTTGGAATAAACGTTTTGATAGTGTGATCAAAGCATATGGTTTTATACAGACTTTTGGAGAAGCCTGTATTTACAAGAAAGTGAGTGGGAGCTCTGTAGCATTTCTAATATTATATGTGGATGACATATTGTTGATTGGAAATAATATAGAATTTCTGGATAGCATAAAAGGATACTTGAATAAGAATTTTTCAATGAAAGACCTCGGTGAAGCTGCTTATATATTGGCATCAAGATCTATAGAGATAGATCAAGACGTTTAATTGGACTTTCACAAGCACATACCTTGATAAAGTTTTGAAGAAGTTCAAAATGGATCAGGCAAAGAAAGGGTTCTTACCCTGTGTTACAAGGTGTGAAGTTGAGTCAGACTCAATGCCCGACCACTGCAGAAGATAGAGAGAAAATGAAAGGTGTTCCCTATGCTTCAGCCATAGGCTCTATCATGTATGCAATGTTGTGTACCAGACCTGATGTGTGCCTTGCTATAAGTTTAGCAGGGAGGTACCAAAGTAATCCAGGAGTGGATCACTGGACAGCGGTCAAGAACATCCTAAAATACCTGAAAAGGACTAAGGATATGTTTCTCGTATATGGAGGTGATAAAGAGCTCGTCGTAATGGTTACATTGATGCAAGCCCAATGAGTTCCAAGACGACGCTCACAGTTCGACTCCACCGTCTTTCCTCTTTGTGGCATTGATGATGTTGAGTCTACTTCGACTCTTTTTCAAGGTGGTGCGGTGACGACTATGACTACAGAGCCATTCGAGGACCAAGCTTTGGAGGTGAGCGACATGGTGACGAGCAAGGATGATGCTTCCATCTTAGGAGGCGAGAGTGATGATGTGGCATCTTCGGCCTTCATCCACGGTGACGGTGACGAGATGGTTGAGCATGGGATTTTCCCTTCGACCATGGTGACATATGATGACTTGAGTGACTTGTGCCACCATATTGATAGTGAGAGTGAGTTCACCACTAGCCCCATATATAATGAGTTGCCACAATTCCTATGTGAGCAGAGCCACAACCCCCACCACTTGAGTGAGATGCGTGACTCCGTCATATGTGAGTGTGAGTGCACCTATTTTGAGGAAGTGAGTGAGCCACCACATAGACAGAATGTGATAGTTGATAGGTCATGTGAGGACATTTTGAACTCTAATGAGTAACGACTTAACCTCTACCTCTATTATATCTTCTCATTTGGTGCTAGGAACCATATACAATGATGCACCGATTCTCGATGACTTTGTCCTTCCTTTGGACAAGACGATCGCCATGGTGGAATATGATGCAGCCCCACCTGGTTCCATCACAATGAAGATGACCACCATTTGGTCTTTCCCACCTCACCTACACCACTTGAGTGGAATGGCAAAGGTAACATAGGTGAAGGTGATGCTCTAGTCCCACTAGTGGATGTTCTTGACATTGATTGCTTGCATGATGTTGATCCACCTATTACCATGCTTCAGGCTAGTGTGACTTCCTCATGTGATGATTTCTTGCCCATTTACGATGAGTATGATGATTCTCATGTGGAGTCTATTAGTTGTGATGTCATGTTACATGGGATTTCTTGTGACAATTCTTTAGGTAACATCTTGTTTGACAATTCACTTGACTTGTCATATACTATGCATGAGATCAATCATATGTCATATTTGCAATCTCTTCGTAGTAACTATGCATATGTGATACGTCCATTTTGCATCATGCTTTTATATCGATATTTATTGCATTATGGGTTTTTATTACACATTATGTCACAATACTTATGAATATTCTCTCTTATTTTATAAGGTTTACATAAAGAGGGAGAATGCTGGCAGCTAGGATTCTGGGCTGGAAAAGGAGCAAATATTAGAGACCTATTCTGCACAGCTCCAAAAGTCCTGAAACTTCATGGATGCTATTTTCAGAATATATAAAAAATACTGAGCGCAAGAAGTAACAGAGGAGGGCCACGAGGCATGGGGGCCACGAGGCATGGGGGCGCGCCCAGCTCTGGTACTTCTTGCGCTCAATATTTTTATATATTCTGAAATAACTTCCGTGAAGTTTCAGGACTTTTGGAGCTGTGCAGAATAGGTCTCTAATATTTGCTCCTTTTCCAGCCCAGAATCCCAGCTGCCGGCATTCTCCCTCTTTATGTAAACCTTGTAAAATAAGAGAGAATAGGCATAAGTATTGTGACATAATGTGTAATAACAGCCCATAATGCAATAAATATCGATATAAAAGCATGATGCAAAATGGACGTATCAACTCCCCCAAGCTTAGACCTCGCTTGTCCTCAAGCGAAAGCCGAAATCGAAAAATATGTCCACATGTTTAGAGATAGAGGTGTCGATAAAAATAAAATACGGACATGAGGGCATCATGATCATTCTTAGAACAACAACTTATATAATTATTGTCATGTGATCTCTTATGCTAGAGTAACAATTCAATCACAATTTCAAGTATGAATCATAAACTTCATTGAAAACTAACAAACTATAATCTCAGTCATTGAAGCAATTGCAATTTATCATAACATTGGAAAGAGTCAATATAAGAGCTTTTCAGCAAGTCCACATACTCAACTATCATAAAGTCTTTCACAATTGCTAACACTCACGCAATACTTATGGGTATGGAGTTTTAATCGGACACAGAGAAAGATAGGGGCTTATAGTTTTGCCTCCCCACGTTTTACCTCAAGGGTAATGTCAACAATAATAGTTCATGAAGACTCACATCCAATTAGCTATATATATCAGGATCTTTCCAACATATTGTGCTTGCCAAAGGATAAAATGTAAAAAGGAAAGGTGAAGATCACCATGACTCTTATGTAAGGTAAGGAGATAGTAAGTAAAAGATAGGCCCTTCGCAGAGGGAAGCAGAGGTTGTCATGCGCTTTTATGGTTGGATGCACAAAATCTTAATGCAAAAGAACGTCACTTTATATTGCCACTTGTGATATGACCTTTATTATGCAGTCCGTCGCTTTTATTTCTTCCACATCACAAGATCGTATAAAGCTTATTTTCTCCACACCAATCAATCATACATATTTAGAGAGCAATTTTTATTGCTTGCACCGATGACAACTTACTTGAAGGATCTTACTCAATCCATAGGTAGATATGGTGGACTCTCATGGCAAAACTGGGTTTAGGGATATTTGGAAGCACAAGTAGTATCTCTACTTGGTGCAAAGAATTTGGCTAGCATGAGGAAAGGCAAGCTCAATATGTTGGATGATCCATGACAATATAATTTATCTCAGATGTAAGAAAACATAACCCATTACGTTGTCTTCCTTGTCCAACGTCAACTCTTTAGCATGTCATATTTTAATGAGTGCTCACAATCATAAAAGATGTCCAAGATAGTGTATTTATATGTGAAGACCTCTCTTTCTTTATTACTTCCTATTAATTGCAACGATGACCAAAACTATGTTTGTCAACTCTCAACAACTTTTATTCATCATACTCTTTACATGTGAGCTCATTACTCTCCATAAGATCATATGATCTCTTTGTTTCTTTTTATTTCTCTCTTTTCTTTTATTCACTCAAGATCATAGCAAGATAATCAAGCCCTTGACTCAACACTAATCTTTATTATATAGCTCATGGACTCGATTACATAGAGGATCATAAAGCAAAACTCAAAACTAGATCATACCAAAAACTTTATTCTACTAGATCAAGATATTACTAAAAGGATCGAACTAAGAAAAACGATAAAGATAGAGATGTGATGGTGATACGATACCGGGGCACCTCCCCAAGCTTGGCAGTTGCCAAGGGGAGTGCCCATACCCATATGATTATGTCTCCTTTGTTGGTGAAGAAGATGGTGGTGATGATGGGTAGTCGCACATCGAGCGTAAGAGATCCTCCAACTTGCGGATAATGCCCTTGAGTGCAACTATATGCTCCTTCAACAAAATATTTTCACGTGTGAGATATTGTTTTGTATACGAGCTAACTCAATCATCTTGAAAGCTTCGATCTCAGTCGGGGTAAGAAGATTGTGATCAAGTTGAAGGATGTCTTCTGTTGCCGGAACTTGGTCCTCCGTGGCCTTCTTGATCCCTTCATCCTTGTTGATCTCCAGGGTTCTTCCCTCTTCAGCTCTATCTTCATTAACCAAGCATCGTTGTCACCATTGTTGGAGGAGGGGGACGACATGATGCCTGGCCTTGACAACCCTGACAGAAAACAGCTCGAAACAAGAACAGAGGACAATTGCGTGATACAGGAGTCAAAACCTTCGGGAGATTATATAATGAATTTTTACCGACCAAAATACGTATCGTGCAAGAAAACGGAGTCCGGAGAGCACACGAGGTGCCCACGAGGTAGGGGGCGCCCAGGGGTAGGGGCCCCCTCCACCCTCGTGTCCTTCCCGGACTGCTTCTTATTTTTCTATTTTTCTAAATATTCCAAAACGGAAGAAAATTGCCATTAAACTATTTTGGAGTCGGTTTACTTACCGTACCACATACCTATTCCTTTTCGGAGTCTGAAACGTTCGAAAGTGTCCCTTATGTATTCCTCCGGGGTTACGGTTTCAATAACATTGGTTTCAACATTTATAGGATTACCTGAGATATAATGTTTGATTCTTTGACCGTTCACCACCTTCGGATTTGTGCCTTCGAAGTTGTTGATTTTTATGGCACCGGAATGATAGACCTCCTCGATAATGTAAGGACCTTCCCATTTAGAGAGAAGTTTTCCTGCAAAAAATCTTAAACGAGAGTTGTATAGCAATACATAATCACCTACATTAAACTCATGCTTTTGTATCCTTTTGTCATGCCATCTTTTAACTTTTCTTTAAACAATTTGGCATTCTCATAGGCTTGGGTTCTCCATTCATCAAGTGAGCTAATGTCAAATAACTTTTTCTCACCGGCAAGTTTGAAATCATAATTTAGCTCTTTAATAGCCCAATAAGCCTTATGTTTTAGTTCGAGAGGTAAGTGACATGCTTTTCCATAAACCATTTTATACGGAGACATACCTGAGGGAGTCCTGGATTAGGGGGTCCTCGGACTGCCGGACTATATACTTTGGCCGGACTGTTGGACTATGAAGATACAAGATTGAAGACTTCGTCCCGTGTCCGGGTGGGACTCTCCTTTGCGTGGAAGGCAAGCTTGGCAATTCGGATATGTAGATCTCCTCCCTTGTAACCGACTCTGTGTAACCCTAGCCCCCTTCGGTGTCTATATAAACCGGAGGTTTAGTCCGTAGGACAACAACAATCATAATCATAGGCTAGCTTCTAGGGTTTAGCCTCTACGATCTCGTGGTAGATCAACTCTTGTAATACTCATATCATCAAGATCAATCAAGCAGGAAGTAGGGTATTACCTCCATCGAGAGGGCCCGAACCTGGGTAAACATTGTGTCCCCCGCCTCCTGTTACCATCCGCCTTAGACGCACAGTTCGGGACCCCCTACCCGAGATCCGCCGGTTTTGACACCGACATTGGTGCTTTCATTGAGAGTTCCACTGTGTCGTCACCATAAGGCTTGATGGCTCCTTCGATCATCGATAACGATGCAATCCAGGGTGAGGTTTTTCCCCCGGACAGATCTTCGTATTCGGTGGCTTCGCACTGCGGGCCAACTCACTTGGCCATCTGGAGCAGATCGAGAGCTACGCCCCTGGCCGTCAGGTCAGGTTTGGAAACTTAAGCTATACTGCCCACATCCGCAGAGACTTGGTCTTCGACGGATTCAAGCCTGTGTCAGGTGCGCTGCACAGTCGCGACGAGCATACTTAGCTCTGCCGCCGGACAGTGCTCGGGAGATCATCCCTGTGGCAACTCCGGCCCTTGATCCGGAGCAGATCGCGTCGTCCGAGGATGGGTGGATGGACCCCGCCACGGAGGCCGCACACTCAGCGGCGATAGAGCCGAATACTGGACTTCACCTCCTACGAGACCTGTGTTGCCGGACCCTTGGATTCGTCCCCGGCCACGGGCTCCGAACCGCCTGCGTCCGTGCCTATCGAATCTGATTGGGCGCGATTATGGAGTTTTCCTCCACGGATATCTTTCAGCACTTGCCCCTGGGCGACGGCTGAATTCATTAAGGTCTCTCTCTGTAACGCCCTCGATGCGGCTATATCTCCCAACGTGTCGAAGCACGACTTAGAGGCATAACTGCATTGAAAGCAATGTCGCAAGTGAGGTAATCTTCACACAACCCATGTAATACATAAGGGAAAGAGATACATAGTTGGCTTACACTCGCCACTTCACACAATTACATGAATAAAGCATTACATCATCCAGATACAATCAAGGTCCGACTACGGAACCAAAATAAAAGAAGACTACCCCAAATGCTACACAGATCCCCGATCGTCCCGACTGGGCTCCACTACTGATCAACTAGAACGAAACAACACAAAGGACAAGATCTTCATCGAGCTCCTCCTTGAGCTTGGTTGCGTCACCTGCTCGGTAACATCGGCACCTGCAAACTGGTTTTGGAAGTATCTGTGAGTCACGGACTCAGCAATCTCACACCCTCGCGATCAAGACTATTTAAGCTTATGGGTAAGGTAAAGGTATGAGGTGGAGCTGCAGCAAGCGACTAGCATATATGGTGGCTAACCTATTTCAAAAGAGAGCGAGAAGAGAAGGCAAAAGCACGGTCGAAACAACTATGATCAAGAAGTGATCCTAGAACAACCTACGTCAAGCATAACTCCAACACCGTGTTCACTTCCCGGACTCCGCCGAGAAGAGACCATCATGGTTACACACGCGGTTGATGTATTTTAATTAAGGTCAACTTCAGGTTTTCTACAACCGGACATTAACAAATTCCCATCTGCCCATAACCGCGGGCACGGCTTTCGAAAGTTCAAATCCCTGCAGGGGTGTCCCAACTTAGCCCATCACAAGCTCTCACGGTCAACGAAGGATATTCCTTCTAGCGGGAAGACCCGATCAGGACTCGGAATCCCGGTTACAAGACATTTCGACAATGGTAAAACAAGACCAGCAAAGCCACCCAGATGTGCCGACAAATCCCGATAGGAGCTGCACATATCTCGTTCTCAGGGCACACCGGATGAGCCGTCGGGTAAAGCCAGCCCAGAGTTTGCCCCTGGTAGCCTCGGACATCGCTCAGTTGGACCAACACTTAGAGAAGCACTGGCCCGGGGGGGTAAAATAAAGATGACCCTTGAGCCGGCCGACTCAAGGGAAAGAAAAGGCTAGGTGGCAAATGGTAAAACCAATGTTGGGCCTTGCTGGAGGAGTTTTATTCAAGGCGAACTGTCAAGGGGTTCCCATTATAACCCAACCGCGTAAGGAACGCAAAATCCGGGAACATAACACCGATATGACGGAAACTAGGGCGGCAAGAGTGGAACAAAACACCAGGCATAAGGCCGAGCCTTCCACCCTTTACCAAGTATATAGATGCATTAATTAAATAAGAGATATTGTGATATCCCAACAAAATATCCATGTTCCAACATGGAACAAGCTTCAATCTTCACCTGCAACTAACAACGCTATAAGAGGGGCTGAGCAAAGCGGTAACATAGCCAAACAACGTTTGCTAGGACAAGGTGGGTTAGAGGCTTGGTTCAACAATATGGGAGGCATGATAAGCAAGTGGTAGGTATCGCAGCATAGGCATAGCAAAAGAGCGAGCAACTAGCAAGCAAAGATATAAGTGATTTCGAGGGTATGGTCATCTTGCCTGAAGTCCGCAAGGAAGAAGAATGAGTCCATGAAGAAGACAAACGGGCATAGTCGAACGGTTCCTCACAAACACGACGTTATCGGAACCAACCCGAAGAAGCAACACCGGAAAGAAGCAAACAACATAGTAAACAACCACCACATAACATGGCATGATGCACAACAAGTATGATGCATGTCCGGTTTAATGAGGCATGGCATGGCAAAGTGCACAAACAATCCTACAAATTAAGTGGAGCTCAATATGCAACTCCGTTGCATATTGACGAAACACCACATTCAAGTTATTTAGTTCGATCTCGTTTATGTACCCAACAATATTAAATGTTGTTAAACATGGCAAGAGGGTGAAGCAAAGTAAAACTACCTATCTAGGCAAGTTTAAATGAGGCCGGAACAACAACAACAATTCCGGAAAAATCCCCATATGCATATATTAGGTTTGGTACTGTTCTGCCCTAAACACAATTTTAGAGTTGTTAAACATGCAAAGTGTGCCACCATGTTAAACTAGGCAAAATTCTACCCCATTTACATATAAAGTTTATTAGAAATCCGAGCTACGGTTATTTAGTTATGAAATAAATCATTTTAGCAAGTTATTTAAGCAAATTTAAACAAACAGCATTTTAAACATTTTAAACATAGATGAAAGTTGCATATTATTAAACTAGATGATAATCTAAGCAAGTGTCATATTAAGTTTGTTTTAAACCGATGCACGGTTGGAGAGTTATAAAATGCATGATGTTTAGGGGCTATACTGTAAATATGCAGTTTTCTGTAAATAGGGAAATTTGTCCTGTGGAAAAAAACACATCACGGCCGAAACCGAAGGAACTGGGCTGCTCACCACGGGCTTCGGCCCGGTCCAGTGGTGAGGTGAGGCCAGCAGTGGGGGCGCAGCTGGGCCTCGCGCGCTGGCAAGCGGCCACTCGGGCGCTGGATGGATCGCCCCTGCCGATCCCACTGGATCGAGGCAGGGACGGGCGCGGTCAACGGGCGCGTGCTCCTCGCGTGTCGAAGCATAAGGGGCCGGGACGAAGCAGAACAGCGCGGCAGACGCCGGTGACCAGGATCGGAACTCCGGCGAGCGAGACGAAGGGGTGGATCCGGGTGCTGGATGGCGCTGAAGGCCGACGGAGGGGAGCCCAGGTGGGGTCGAAGCAGAGGCGGCGTCCTCTGTCTGAACTGCTGCCGTTCGACGCAGCGGAAGCAGAGGAGCAGCGACGGCGGGCTTGCGGGCATGCAGAGGGAGGTCGAAGACGGCGGGCTAGCAGAGTAGCAGTAGAGGAACTTGGCGGGGCGAGAGGCCACGGGAACTGGCGGGATCCGAGGCAAGGGCGGCGGTGGGAGGTGACGGCTCCGGGCGGTGCAGACGTGGCAATGGGGCGATGCAGGTGCAGCAACAGGCGCTGCTGTCGAACTAGTCACGCCGAACCAGAGCGACTACGGCGGCCTATCGACGGGAATGGGGCCGGAGAAGGTCGTGGGGGTCGGGAAGAGGCGCGACGGCGGTTATCCCCTCCATATCCGGCGTGGCTTGGGGCTTGGAGAGCTCGGCGTCGAGGAAGGAGCTCCACTCCGGTGAACGCCCATGGCGGCGGTGGTTCCTGTAGGGCGGCATCACTGGTGAGGAGCAGAGAGAGGGAGAAACGGAGGGAGAAGAAAAGAGAAGGGGCGCGGTTCCTGGTGACTGCGGGTCAGTCTCGGACGGCGAGGGCTCCGATGGCCGGCGAGGGTTGGTGGTGAGGTGCTCGGGCAGGATTGATGGGGATGGATTTTGGATCAGGAGGAGGTGTGTCGGCTGTAGAGTTGATTTGGTGGCGCTGAAAACAAGGGGAAGATGGCGGCGGCGATGGGACAAACCCCCTAGATTTTAGGGTTGCTGCCTAGGTCTATATATAGAACACTGGGCTTTTGGTTAGGGGCTATCTGGAGCCTCCGATCAAAATTGGAAGGTTCAGAAAGAATAGGCTAGGGAGTCCAAATAATAAAACGGAGACGTTTTGTAGATGTTTGGGGATGATCTGAGTTCAACGGTGATAACTGTTCGGGTCGGGTCCGGGACAGCTATCGGACGCGCGTGCGAGGAGGGCCGTGGGATGACGAGAGAGCTTAGGTTGGATCTGGCGGTAGGTAGTGGGCTGTGTAGACGGTCTCGAGCTGAGAGAAGAGAAGAGAGGGAGGCCCGGCGACTGTTTCCGGAGACCGAAAACGTCCGACGTTAGACCGGCTATACTGGCGCTATAGTTATTCGTTTGGGCTATCAAACGAACCCCGAATGCAATGAAACTTGGCAGGTGACCTACTAACACCATAACAACACCGCATGCCAACTTTCATCCCATTCCGAGAACATTTTCCGGCCACTTTTAAAAATACTATTTCGGACATGCCGCGGGCACGTGCAAGTGTGGTTGGGCTCAGAACGGACAACGGACGGAACGAGGAGGCCGGGACAGATGCAAGTTTTAAAACATGATGATGCAATGCACATGATGACATGACAAGATGCAACACGCAAGCAAATGACATGGCAACGACGGCAAATAACTGGAAGACACCTGGCACATCGGTCTCGGGGCGTTACACTCTCCTTGTCGGAAGGCCTTTGGCCGAACTATGCCCGGCTTGAGTGGGAAGCGGACGACGAAGAAATTCGTTCCCCACCCACCACCCACTTAATAGCCACTGTCGACGACTTAACCGACATGCTTGATTTCGGCTCCGAAGACATCGACGGTATGGACGACGATGTAGGAGAAGAACAGAAACCACCGTCCACAGGGCGCTGGACTGCCACCTCATCATATGATATATACATGGTGGACACCCCCAAAGAAAGCGATGGCAATAAGGCAACAGAGGATAATCCCCTTGAGAAGCAATCTAAGCACCGGCGTCAACGGCGCCGCTCTAAGCCCCGCCATAGCAAAAACGGCGATACCGGCACAAGAGACAATAACGCTGCGGATAGCGCCAAAGACGAAGACAATCCCTCTAAACAGGCCTCGGAGCGGTGAGGTAATGGGCAAGCTAGCCCTAAGGAATAGGCAGCAGCCGGAGAATCAAAGGATGAAAATTACATGCCTCTCTCCAAAGGCGAGGTGAGCCTCGGCGACGAAGAATTTATCGTGCCCGAGGATCCCGCCGAACAGGAGCGCTTCAAGCGCCGGCTTATAGCCACAGCAAAAAGCCTGAAGAAAAAGCTACAACAGCTTCAAGATGACCAAGATCTGCTAGCGGATAGATGGACTGAGGTCCTGGCGGCCGAGGAATACGAACTCAAGCACCCAACCAAAAGTTAACCAAAGCGCAGGTTGCTACCCCAACTCGAGGAAGAAGCATTAAAGCCTACACTTCCAGCATATGATGCGGCTGACCGGCCACCTCGTGGCCGAGACAAAGTGGCATGTCAGGCTGAAGCCCAGACCACACCCTGTCGTCAGACCTGCGAGACGTATTGGAAAACAAGGCAGGACATGCAAGATCGATCTACGGATCACGGGGGCGCGCCCCAACGCATGATGACGACCGCCACGCCGGATATACTAAAAGCAAATCCGGCCGGGCCAAATACAGCAGACAAGACTCGTATGAACTGCGTCGTGATATAGCCCGGCACAGAGGCGCCGCACACCCCCTATGCTTCACTGATGAAGTAATGGATCACGAATTTCCAGAAGGTTTTAAACCCGTGAACATTGAATCATATGATGGTACAACAGACCCCGCGGTATGGATCGAAGATTTCCTCCTCCACATCCACTTGGCTCGCGGTGACGATCTACATGCCATCAAGTACCTCCCATTAAAACTCAAAGGACCTGCTCGGCATTGGCTCAATAGCCTGCCGGCAAACTCCATTGGCAGTTGGGAGAATTTGGAGGACGCATTCCTTGACAACTTCCAGGGCACTTATGTGCGACCACCGGATGCCGATGACTTGAGTCACATAACCCAACAGCCAGGGGAATCAGCCAGGAAATTCTGGACTCGGTTCCTAACTAAAAAGAACCAAATTGTCGACTGTCCGGATGCCGAGGCCTTAGCGGCATTTAAGCATAACATCCGCGACGAGTGGCTCGCCCGACACGTCGGCGAAGAAAAGCCGAAATCCATGGCAGCCCTCACGACACTCATGGCCCGCTTTTGTGCGGGCGAGGATAGTTGGCTGGCTCGCAGCAACAACACATCAAGAAAACCTGGCAATTCAGATTCCAAAGATAGCAACGGCAGGCCACGTCGCAACAGACACAACCGCCGCAACAACGGCGACAACGCCGAAGACACGGCAGTTAATGCCGGATTCAGTGGCTCTAAATCTGGTCAGCGGAAAAAGCTGTTCAAAAGATGCAATTCAAGCCCGTCCAGCTTGGACCGCATACTCGATCGACCGTGCCAAATTCACGACACCCCCGATAAACCAGCCAACCACACCAACAGAGAATGCTGGGTGTTCAAACAGGCCGGCAAGTTGAATGCCGAAAACAAGGAAAATGGGTTGCATAGCGATGAGAGGAGGAGCCCCGGCCGCCGAACACAGGAGGACAGAAGAAATTTCCCCAAGTGAAAACGGTAAACATGATATACGCAACCCATATTCCCAAGCGGGAACGGAAGCGTGCACTGAGGGACGTCTATGCGATGGAGCCAGTCGCCCCAAAGTTCAACCCATGGTCTTCTTGTCCGATCACTCGATCGCAGGGACCACCCCACCAGTATCTATCATGGCAGGTTCTGCCGCATTGGTCCTTGACCCCATCATTGACGGATTTCACCTCACTCGAGTCCTTATGGACGGTGGCAGCAGCCTGAACCTGCTCTATCAGGATACAATGCGCAAAATGGGTATAGACCCCTCGAGGATCAAACCCACAAAACCACCTTTAAAGGTGTCATCCCAGGTGTAGAGGCCTGTTGCACGGGCTCAATCACACTGGAAGTGGTCTTCGGATCTCCGGACAACTTCCGAAGCGAGGAGTTAATCTTCGATATCGTCCCCTTCCGCATAGTGGCTATCACGCACTGCTCGGACGAACCGCATTTGCCAGATTCAATGCGGTACCGCATTATGCATACCTCAAGCTCAAAATGCCAGGACCTCGCGGGTATAAACAGTTAATGGAAACACAGAACGCTCGCTCCGCACGGAGGAGCACACTGCGGCCCTCGCAGCAGAAGCGCAAAGCAGCCTTATGAGGCAAACCGCCAATTCGGCGAAAAAGACCCCGGACACCTTCAAGCGAGTCCGGAGTACCCTGCAAGAGGATCGCCCGGCACGTTTGAGCTCGCCTAGCAATTCGGCCTCCGTCCTAGTCCCAGTCAAGCGGCGAAATTTGTGCGCGCGTACATAATTACGCACTCAAGATACCATGGGCATAGGCGGAGGCACGGCCATGGCACGGCCCACAATGCGGCTCAACCGCTTCAGGACCCGTATATCCTTTAACATTTTCTTCCTTTCAGGCCCCTATTCTCTGAAGGCCCTCTCCGATCGTCTGATTATCGGACCCATCATGGGAAGGAAACACCAAGGAAGCAAGAAGCTTTGACGTACAAGGGAATCCTCAGGTGGTCTCTGATAACATCGATATACCTGTTTTGCATACCCACACGCAGCTTGACCTTGGATAGGACATGTCAAATAGTCCTATATTTTACTTATTGCACTACATGTATGCATACGCTTTGACGTATCATCTAAATAACAATGTACAACATTAGCTCATTATTGCATTCCTTTATCTTTTTTCCCTGTTTGCTTATTTATGACAAATCGACCCGTACATTCTGATACGACCAGTGCGCTAGGGGCTTCAGTGTACCCCATAACACGGCATGAAAAGTCTGAACACTTTCGACAGTGCGGCACCCCGAACTTATAGCATTATATGCATCAGCTCCGAATCATGTCTTGGGTCAATAGTTGGGTTTGCCTGGCTCCCATGTTTTGGTACCTTAGTTCCGCTATATCGGCTAAGGTAGCACTGGGAGAACTACTGCGATTGTGTCCCGGTTCTTCCGGACGAGCACCTTAGTAGAGAAAGCCGAAAACTGACTATCATGATGCGGCGAGAGCTGGTCGCTGTTCGAGAGGTCTCAAATCCTTAAAGATTTTTTCCGCTTCGGGTGAGGAGTCGGCCTTGTCCGATTTAGGCATACATAGCGCCCCAAGTTCGGCCTTCCGAATACTAGGGGCTTCGCAAAATTTAAAATTGTAGACTTCTATGGCTAAGTGAGAGTGATAAAGCTTTATAGTCCGATTGCCTGGTTCGTTGTGCTGAACACCTCCTTCGAAGGACCCAAAACTGGGATAAAGAGTGATCAGGTTTATCCCGAACACCTCAGTACTAGTTACATGGGGGCAGAAGCCGACGACTGGCCAACTCTCAAATTTTATAAACAGCCGCACAGAAGGTAATATTTTAAATTAACAAGCGTTACATAGCGCACATGAACTCGTTCACATTACAGGATCACATGAGTACATTCATTCAAATATTACATCCTTAGCACATTCCTCTGCCACAAGGCGAGCACCCTTCAGGACACTGTCATAATACTTTTCGGGGTGGCGATGCTCCTTGCCCTCCGGCGGCCCCTCCTTCACCAGCTTTTCGGCGTCCATCTTCGCCCAGTGCACTTTCGCCCGGGCAAAAGCCCTGCGCGCACCTCAATGCAGACGGACCGCTTTATGACTTCAAACCGTGGGCAGGCGTTCACAAGCCGCCTACCAGGCCGAAATAGCTGCCAGGCAGGGGCTCGCCAGGCCACATCCGACTATGAGGCCCTTCATGGCCAGTTCGGCCGCCTTGTGAAGCTCGACCAGTTGCTTCAACTGGTCGCTCAAGGGCATCGGATGTTCGGTCCCAGTATACTGAGACCAGAACAACTTCTCCGTCGAGCTCCCTTCCTCGCCCGGTAGAACTCCGGCATCCGACACACTGCTGGGTAGATCTGCGAACGCTCCTGGAGAGCTCCGAATTCGGGTAAGTAAAAGGAAAGTTTCCTTCACATGCTTGCTTTGCATAATGAATGCCTTACCCGCCGCTATCTTCTTGACCGCCTCAATTTCCTGGAGGGCCTTTTGGGCTTCGGCCTTGGCATTTTGTGCGTTCTCGAGGGCCTTCGCAAGCTCGGACCCTTGCGTCTTAGAGTCACGCTCCAAGGACTCGTACTTTTGACAAAACTCCTGGAGCTCTTGTTGACCTCGCTGAGGGAGTCCTGGATTAGGGGGTCTCCGGACAGCCGGACTATATCCTTTGGCCGGACTGTAGGACTATGAAGATACAAGATTGAAGACTTCGTCTCGTGTCCGGATGGGACTCTACTTGGCGTGGAAGGCAAGCTAGGAAGTACGGATATGGATATCTCCTCCTTTGTAACCGACCTTGTGTAACCCTAACCCTCTCCGGTGTCTATATAAACCGAGGGTTTTAGTCCGTAGGACAACATACAATCATACCATAGGCTAGCTTCTAGGGTTTAGCCTCTCCGATCTCATGGTAGATCAACTCTTGTAATACCCATATCATCAAGAATAAATCAAGCAGGACGTAGGGTTTTACCTCCATCAAGAGGGCCCGAACCTGGGTAAAACATCGTGTCCCCTGCCTCCTGTTACCATCCGCCTTAGACGCACAGTTCGGGACCCCCTACCCGAGATCCGCCGGTTTTGACACCGACATTGGTGCTTTCATTGAGAGTTCCTCTGTGTCGTCACCGTTAGGCTTGATGGCTCCTTCGATCATCGATAGCGATGCAGTCCAGGGTGAGACTTTTCTCCCCGGACAGATCTTTGTGTTCGGCGGCTTCGCACTGCGGGCCAACTCGCTTGGCCATCTGGAGCAGATCGAAAGCTACGCCCCTGGCCATCAGGTCAGGTTTGGAAGCTTAAATTACACGGCCGATATCCGCGGAGACTTGATCTTCGACGGATTCGAGCCCCTGCCTTGTGCGCCACGCGGTCACGATGAGTACGATTTAGCTCTACCATCGGACCGTATTCAGGAGATCGCACCGGCAGCCGCTCCGAGCCTCAATTCGGAGCCAGTTGCGCCATCCATGGACGGGTGGATAGACCCCGTCACGGAGCGTATCCTCAGCGGCGATCGAGCCGAATATCGACCTTACCCTTCACGAGAGCCGTGTTGCCAAACTGCCGGATCCTTCCCCGGCCACGGACTCCGAACCGCCTGCGCCCGTGCCTATCAAATCCGACTGGGCGCCAATCATGGAGTTCACCTCCGCGGATATCTTTCAGCACTCGCCCTTCGGCGACATACTGAATTCATTAAAGTCTCTCTCCTTGTCAGGAGAGTCCTGGCCGAACTATGTCCGGCAGGATTGGGATGCGGATGACGAAGAAATTCGCCGCCCACCCACCACCCACTTAGTAGCCACTGTCGATGACTTAACCGACATGCTCGACTTCGACTCCGAAGACATCGACGGTATGGACGACGATGCAGGAGACGAACAGGAACCACTGCCCACAGGGCACTGGACGCCCACTTCATCACATGACGTATACATGGTGGACACACCAAAAGAAAACGACGACGAGGAACGGAAGGACGCAATGAAGGGTTGTCCCCTCGAGAAGCAGTCAAAGCGGCGGCGTAAGCGCCGCTCCAAATCCCGCCTCGGCAGAAACAACGATCATATAGACCCAGCGTTAGAGCAGGGTGAACCATCGCCGGACCACGGCAACACGAGAGAATCAAACCGAACAACCCGACTCTGTCAAAGATAATAGTCGACGACATCACACCGGACAGACACCCGGAGCAACAGAATGCCCGTCAAAGGCTTGTTGCCACGCGAGGAGTCTAAAAAAGCAGAAGCAAAGGCTCAAGGCTGCGCAAGACACACTCAGAATCAGATGGAGTAAAGTACTCAACACAGCAGCGAAGTACGGCGGTAATCGCCCCACCAAGAGCTACCCGAAGCGGAAGTTGCTACCTGAATTCGATGAGGAGGCCTTAGATCCCCCGCAACCAAAAATTAAAACGGCCATCTGGCCGGATAGACGACCTCACGGCCAACATAGAGCGGCAAACAACGCCGCACATAAGCCAATACGCATCCACGCGAGGGCTCGCATCAAAAGGATGGCGCAACCAGATCCATCTATGGACCACGCAAGCGCGCTCCAGCATACGATGCAACACAACAAACATCCGAACAACGCGGTACACCCAGATACAGGGGTGCCGCACACCCCCTATGTTTCACCGACGAGGTGCTGGACCATGAATTTCCAGAGGGATTCAAACCCGTAAACATAGAGGCATACGACGGAACAACAGACCCTGGGGTCTGGATTGAGGACTATATCCTCCATATCCATATGGCTCGAAGGAGATGATCTCCACGCCATTAAGTATTTACCCCTCAAACTCAAAGGGCCAGCTCGGCACTGGCTTAAAAGCCTCCCCGAAAGCTCCATTGGAAGCTGGGAAGAGCTCGAAGACGCTTTTCGGGCAAATTTTCAAGGGACTTATGTCCGACCTCCGGATGCGGACGATTTTAAGTCATATAACTCAACAGCCCGGAGAGTCAGCCCGAAAGCTTTGGAACAGGTTTCTTACTAAAAAGAACCAAATAGTCGACTGTCCGGACGCGAAGCCTTGGCAGCTTTTAAACACAGCGTCCGAGACGAATGGCTTGCCAGACACCTCGGCCAAGAAAAGCCGAGAACAATGGCAGCATTAACAAGCCTCATGACCCGCTTTTGCGCGGGCGAGGACAGCTGGCTAGCCCGATGCAGCACCAGCGACCCAAGTACATCCGAAGTTAGAGATGGAAACGGGAAATCACGACGCAGCAAAAATAATAAGCGCCGGAATAAAGAAGACACCCGAAGAGCACGGCGGTAAACGCCGGATTCAGAAGCTCTCGGCCAGGTCAGCAAAAGCCGCCCTCTAAAGGCGCCAGAGATGAACTGTCCAGCCTAAACAAAATTCTGGACCAAATATGTCAGATCCATAGCACCCCCGATAAACCTGCAAATCATACCCACAGAGAATGTTGGGTCTTCAAGCAGTCCGGCAAGCTCAACGCCGAACATAAGGGGCAGGATACACCAAGCGAAGACGAGGATGAGCCTCGCAAGCAAAGCACTGGGGAACAGAAGAAATTTCCACCAGAAGTCAAAACAGTAAACGTGTTACACGTGATAAAGGGGAGAAACAAAGCGGCACTCCCAGATAAATATGCCCAAGGGCCTATCACCGCGGAGTTCTGCCACTGGCCGTCTCAACCGATCACCTTCGACCATCAGGATTACTCGGCAAGTATCCGGCGCAGGATGGGCTGCCTTGGTATTAGATCCAATAATTGACGGATACCACTTCACACGAGTCCTGATGGACGGTGGCAGCAGTCTAAACCTGATATATCAGGACACAATCCGCAAAATGGGGATAGACCCAACAAAAATTTGCCACAGCAATACTACCTTTAAAGGAGTAACGCCAGGCCCAGGGGCTCATTGCACGGGCTCCCTGCTACTAGAGGTTATATTCGGCTTCCCCGACAACTTCCGTAGTGAAAATTTAACCTTCCACATTGCTCCGTACCAAAGTGGCTATCAAGCACTACTTGGACATGAAGCTTTCGCTCACTTTAACGCAATACCGCATTACTCTTCCCTCATGCTTAAGATGCCCGGTCCACGTGGCATCAATACAGTAAATGGAAATATTGAGCGATCCCTACGCGCCGAAGAGAGTGCGGTTGCCTTGGCAGACACACACTAAAAGGCCTGACCAACTTAAGCATTCGATAGGTCGTCAAGACCACGGACACAGTTAGACGAGTCTGGCTCAGCTATATGTAATTCATACAGGTTTGATAACCACACCCCTATTACAAATACAAGGGGCTCAACGCGCGCAGACAAGTGGCAATTTTTACTCATCTTGAACTATACATGGTTTCTTTAAACCTACCTTTTTGCACGACAACTTTTCACCTAAGTTCCTCTCTTTTACAGATGACCATCATGCTACACCCGTCCAGGATACGGCACAACGGAGACACAGGCGCAGACGTGCAACCGGGACCCGTTCAAAGGATTCTTTTTAGATTAAGACCCTGTGTCAACCTTTTTTATTGTCTCTTGTTGATACACATCCCTCGGATTCTCAGTACAATTGAGAAGGATGCTGACGTCTTGGCATGTGGCCACGTCAGAATAATGCACATACCTGGACACCAGGGGCTTCTTACAAAGGGCACTATTTAGGCCCGGTTTACGCCATAAAGACCGAATACCTTAGGGAGTGTTCGGCGTCGCGAGTTTGGCCTTATATACATCAGCTCCGAATCATGTCTTTGGTCAAATGTTGGGTTTGCCCGGCTCCTGTGTTTTGCTGCCTTACATTCCACTCTATTGGCTAAGGTGGCACTAGGAGAACTACTGTGATTGTGCCCTGGTTCATCCGGACGAGCACCTCGGTAGAGAAAGCCGAAAACTGACTGTCATGATATAGCGTGAGACTGGTCAACCACTCGATGACCTATCGGAATCTTAGAATTCCTCCGCCTTAACGAAGGGCCGTTTCCCGGCCAGGCATGTACGCACCCTGAATTCGGGTGAGTGCGGAGCCACCAGGGGCTATATAGTAGCCCCACTGTCAAACTCCTCTGGCTAAGTGAAAGTGTTAAAGCATTATAGTTCGGTTGCCTAGTTCGCTGCGCTATCACCTCCTTAATAGGACCAAGACGTTGGATTAAGTGTGAACACGCGTCTTCTGCGAACACCCCAGCATTATATGCGTGGGGGCTGAAGTCGACGACTGCAATCTTTCAGGATATACATACATAAACGGCCGCATAGGAGGCATCATATTACTTTCGGGTAAAAGTATAAATATAGCCTTGATAAATTTACTAAAACATTGTTTTTACAATGGGAATACATGTCACTCACACATAATATTCTTCGAGCACTGGGCCTCTATCAAACGAGCACCCTCAAGAACTTCTTACAATAGTGCTCGGCAGCCACTCGGCCTATGGCCGAACCCTGCGCCGCAACAGTGGTAGCATCCATCTCCGCCCAGTATGCTTTGACACGGGCAAGGGCCATCCGCGAGCCTTCTATGCACGCCGACCTCTTCATCGCATTGATGCGCGGCACCGCACCAAGGAACTGCTGCACCAGGCTAAAATAGTTGTTCGGCTTTGGCCTTTCCGGCCACAGCTGATCCACGACAGACCTCATGGCGAGTCCGGACAACCTATTGAGTTCGGCCCATTCGGCTAGCTGATCAGTCAATGGAAGCGGACGCTCTGGAACGTTAAACTGCGACCAGAACAGCTTGTCCACTTCACGATCTGTTTGATCTCGGAAGTATTCAGCCGCATCGACCGCGCTCGCCGCCAAGTCCAGATATGCGTCTGCCGAACTCCACAGCCGATCCAGAGGGGCATACCGCGGATCTCCGAACTTCCTCCGCAGCATAAAGGGCTTCCCAGCCACAATATCCCCGGCTTCACGCAGCTCCTCCTTCTTCGCTCTCATAGCAGAGCGGGTGTCTTTGGTCGCCATCATGGCCTTTTCAAGGTCCGTCGCCTTCGCTCGGTTTTCTTCTTCAAGGAACTGGCAACGGTCGGCAGTGTCTTTTAACTTTACAGCCATCTTGGCCATTTTCTCTTTGCTCTCGCAATGCGCGGCCTTCTCGGCTCTCAACTCTTCGGCCGCCTTCAAAGCAGCCGCATTACTACTCCTTGCTTGTTCTTTGGCTCGGGCAAGTTCCGCCCGAAGGGTCTCCACGGTGGCAGCTCCATCTGCAGTCACAACATATTAAAGATACTGGCATCACGCTGCTCTTACTATGTGACATTCACCAGAAAACATCACTTACCCTGTGCCTCGTCAAGCCGCTTGTTAACAAGCTCGATGTCGGCATCTGCCGCATCCAGTTGCCGCTTTAGTTCGGCAAACTCATTAGTCCGGCTAGCCACCGGAGCTTCCACCACCTGCACATAAAAGCGGTATGGTTATTACCTGGGACTACGATCCTCTGTTTGCCGCCGTTCTCGGCGACAACCAGAGTCTCAGGGGCTACTACCTACACAGGGCACACCTAAAAATGTGCGGTACTATCACAAATATATATTCTTTACGTACCTCAAAGCCCGTTAGTAGACTCATAAAGGCGTCATGCAACCCGCTTTCGGTGGATGAAATCCTTTCCATCACCGTGCCCATCAACATACGGTGTTCTTCCGAGATGGTCGCTCACTTCAGCAGATCCCTCAGTGCGTCCGACCGCATACCAGACGGCGCCAGACTCTTTTGTTTGCTCTCTTCAAGGGCCGGATACTGGGGACTTCGGGTGACCATAGGATTATCTTCTGGCCTCACCGGACCCGGGAGGCCCTCCGATGACGACACCTCAAGGTCGCCCGCTTCTTGAGCGGGGGAGTCCGGGAGGCGTTTCGCTCTCCATCATCTCCGGAAGAAGATCCCCTGAAGACGAGCTCTGTTGAGAAGGGCTAAGATCCGAACTGCAAGATAAACGCTTCGGTTATTTTCCTCGGAAGTAAGGTATAATATCTTTACTATTAAGCATTTTTTATCACTTACGGCTCGTTAGAGGGCTGATCCCCGCGCGACTTTGTGCGGCAAGAGCACCCTCCGAGGCAGGACCCTCTGGTGGAGACTTCTTCTCCCGTTTGGAAGCCTTGGTTTCCGGACTCTTCAGAGGCAGTCCTCTTCCTTCCCCGGAGCGAGAGAATGTCAGATTCTTCCCCTTGGTTATCCTCCTTCACGGAGGCGCTCATTCCCTCGGTTGGAATTGGTAGCGATGGGGGCCCGCTTTCGCCCTCATTATTCCCCCTTTATCTTCCTTTGAGGGCTCCGGGCAAGGTGCTAGCTCGAGCATCTTTTCCAGTACCGGATTGTCCAAACCCTCAGGAAGGGGGGCCGAACACCGAATCATCTTCGCCTTTGTTAGCCAGTCCTGGTCAAAGAGCGATTTCTCAGAATGACGTCATGATAAATGAAAGACGGTGTGTTCGGCTAGAGGATTACTTACTTGGTCGGCGGTGCGGTTGCTGCTCAGGCCCACGTCCTCGGTAGTATCCGGACACTCTATTTGGGGTCCGAAGAATGATTTATACATCTCCTCGTGCGTCAGGCCGAGGAAATTCTGAATAGTGTGCAATCCTTCTGGGTTGAAGCTCCCACATGCGGAGGGGCCAGCGTTTGCAAGGCTGGACTCGACGAACCAGCATGACTTGCACCACCATAACTAGACTAAAATCTCCTTCGAAGAGATCTTGAATGCGGCTCTGTAGTATAGGCACGTCCCTGGCTGGACCCCGCAGCTGCGAGCAACCGGCT